>NC_056744.1:560816085-560933585 GCF_019279795.1 Protopterus annectens | reverse complement strand
ATTTAGCCTATTAGCCTATTACATTATACAAAGCTGTCAGTAACATGTGTCTTAAGTCCCAGCTGACACAGAAGTAATCCTTATAAAACAGCAAAGTGTAGTTTTCACCATGGGAATCAGTGAGCTTGCAGTAAGTGTGTATTGTATCAGTGACTGTTGCAAAACAACCTTTGCAAAGGCACCTAGAGGCTGTGAAAAATATGCAGCTGTATGGCCTATCTAGTCCTTGGTCATATAGTGAACGTACTTGATCACTAAGTATAAGTAAGTTCTTACTTAATCTATAATTGAAACAACTACAAAATAATTCATATATTGTTAATACAGTACTAAAAAGCATAAGGTATAATATAAAGACAAGTCCATTGTCAATAGTCCTATATACTAAAACAGTGTGAATGTTATAGGCTGCAAATTAACACAAGCTGAGCCTATGATGGGAGGGATATCACAAATGTATGAATCTTTGTTGAAAAGAGACTTAAACTAAATGTGTGAAGCTGAGGTTAATTCATATGAAGAGATGAATCTAATCAGGCAGGAAGGAAGCATTGCTTCAAGCCACATAAATTGAGCCTAGGGAGGTTTATTACATAAACTTAGAGATAAGATTATGGCTGGGTGACTATGCTGTCTTAAGGTAAAAGGTAAATGTTAGCCTTCAGAAATATCATCGGTTTACTGCTGTTAATAAAACTGATACCAGTAAGGAAAAAGAACAAAATAATAAACTCAGGAGTCTAACGTGCCTTAGTCTAATAGCCAATAAGTAGGTGGGCTTCATCAGGTCAGCTTAGAACAATACCATGGCATTAAATACATTCATATGGTTAACTACACTAAATAATAAATATGTGTGCATGACAGACTTGATTATCAGACTAGAAAATAAAAAGTCTAAAGACTTAACAACATTAAACAATAAGTGTATGTAAACCAGTATTAAAATCTTGAATAACTTAATACAGGAAAGTTTTCACACTTGTGCTTATTAATAATACTGTTCTTTACAATAGGACTTTGAAATGACAGAATTTTGTTTTAGAAGGCAGTATTACAGATACATTTAAAAGTGCTTATAAGCCCATGATGTAAACGTACCTAATTTTTATCCTTTGTCATAGTCAACTAATGTGAATATAATGCTAATTAAAAATACAATGAAGGGATATAAAAATACAGTACATAACTGTTAGTAAAGTCTATTATAGTCCAGTTTTCTAAGTTCAAGTACAGATTTGATGGAGCAGTTTGTGTTCAGTTCCTGGTGCCAGTAAGCTTTTTTTTTGTTCTCAAAACAACTTTTTTTTCTCAAAATGCAAGTAAGCTTTTCTCTGGTTCCTTTTTCTCAAGTATAGCTCCTGTGTTGCCTTCAAGGGGGCTAGCTGTTACTTTTTCCACTAAGTGGAACACAATTTTTAATTTTTTATTGCAGAAAACTACTCCCATTTGATTCTGATAGACTATATATATTAAAAAATAAATTTATTAAATGTACTGTAAGTGACCGCTTGTTTACTAAAAGCATTGGCTAAATTATTGCTCCTAACATAGTAATTATGTTCTTTTATTCCATCCCTTAATTTCCTGGATGTTTTCCCCACATAAAAAGCTAGGCAGGAGGTGCAGATTACCAGGTATACAACACCATTTGTTTTGGAATTAAATCTTCCTGGACATGCTATAGTTATAATTTTTCTTTTGTAATGAGAAACACTTACATGTGGTCCATTGTTTACAAATCTACAATATTTACATCTACCAAATGTATTCATCCATTTACTTTTTGATGACATCTGTTCCAACTGAATGACTCTTTCCAGATAGTTTTTAATGTTCCTGTCTTTATTACACACTATTGTTGGACCTTCTCAAACCTTGTCCTTTAATTCCTGTGTAAATACAGCATCCCAGGTCTTCCTAAACACTTGCATACATTTATAAATGTTAAAGCCAAATGGCAAAACTGGGGTTAGGTTTTTTTTTTCCTGATTTATGCTAACTACTGCATCATTTTTGTGTGTCTCCAGCCACATAAGTAATGGTGCAAATCTATTTGACCTCCCAATAATTACATTTCTCTTGACCACTTCCAAGATGTTTTGCAAGTGCCCTCTCTCCTTAAATATGGTTAATACAAAATCCATTTGTTTAGTAAACCAAATCTCCTCACTAATCAGTCTTGATATCTGTACTAATTGCCCCTTAAGAATTGTTCTCTTTTGCTGTTTGCATTTACAGCTGTTGTGAAGTATACATTTGAAATATGTTAGATGTAAATCGACCTTTATTCAGTCAGAATCAAAGGGGTGGCAATATTAAATCATTGCTGTAACGCACAAAACTGGCATGGCAATCAAGGTTAAGTGCCGTGTGAAGCCAGAAATAAATTATTGTATTTCTATAGTTAGTGTTTTGAAATATAAGGACACCTTTCTTTAAGAATTTTGTAGGATGATGAATACAAATATTGCTCTATTAATTATTTATTATTTTTTATTAATTATCGTTGAGTTTATGAATTCAAATAAATAATTTTTATGCCTGGGGTATATAGCACAGTGATAATTTTCACAGTTAAATTATTTTTTATAAGTGCTACACAAAGGACAATGAAGTGTTACTGTAATCAGGTATTTTTAGAGTGTGGTTTGTTTAAATGTTTTTCTTAGAAGTTAATCATGTAATCTTGTTGAGATGGGTGTCCACTTATATAAAATTGTAATGGCAGAGTTTTTACTTTTAACTATGAAGAAGTAGAAGGGATGAAAGCCCTTAGTTTGGGTGTTTCTTTTACAATTAATTAGTGAAAGATTGAACATCTATCTATCTATCTATCTATCTATCTATCTATCTATCTATCTATCTATCTATCTATCTATCTATCGGGTCTATATTATAACATAGAAGTTTTAAACATCGAATGTTATAATATCAAACCCCAAACACCGAAATCTGAAAACATCGAACAGTCAGACTACCGAATTTTGTCCCAGGGAAAAAATCGCTATTCCGAGAAGCATACACACAACACAAACACACACAAAAAATAGCAATCCACACACATGCACTTAAATTCCTACACCTAAACCTAAACTAAACTTTACATACACTACTAGCTATCCACTTACCTTAACCCAACCCTAACCCTAAGGTCCATCACTATCGCACACTCACCTCACCTGTGCCCTAACCCTAACTCATCTAACCTGCCCCCTAACCCTAACGTACACACAACCACACACTTACCTGACTTGCCCTCTAACCCTAACTTAACTAACCCACCCCCTAACCCTAACCTACGCACAATCGCACACTTACCTGACCTGCGCCCTAACCCTAACTCACCTAACCTGCCTCCTAACCCTAATGTCCACACAACCGCACACTTACTTGATCCGCTCCCCAACCCTAACTCACCTAACCCACCCCCTAACCTACACACAATCGCACACTTACCTGAACCCGACCCGTAACATTCCAACATATCGAACGCTGAAAACAGTGAAGCCACAGCAAAGGCCCACCAAATTCTTTCCCTGGGAAAGAATTTGGTGTCCTGCACCTTCGCTGTTTTCAGCGTTCGACATTACGGGTTCGATATTATAACATTCGATGTTTAAAAACTTTGATGTTATAATATAGACCCTATCTATCTATCTATCTATCTATCTATCTATCTATCTATCTATCTATCTATCTATCTGTCTATCTACCTATCTGTCTAGCTATCTATTTATCTGTCTACCTATCTAAATGATCTCCTTCAGTTTATCAATTTACTGCAGTATCCGTAGTAAATACAGAAAATATTTGGCCTTTGAAGTGTATATGTACTACAGGCTAATAGAGATCATGTGTGACATGCTTTGTACATTGGTAGTTAGCAGAAGTATACATTAAGTTACGAAACACCCTATCCCTTACAGTACCACTAAACAAGACAAACACAAACCCACATCCTCCCACTCTCATCCCCCCAATACACACACTTCACACAGTCACAATACACAGTCACAACACTTAAGCTATCCTCTTCCCTAGCACTTACTCTTAACCTGCAAACACTCATATGCAAGACATTTAAAGTTTATATGCTATTGGAACTTTAAATATTTTAGAATTTATTAATTAGTGTTCAATTAATTTGGTCATGTGAATTTTATCTTGAATATTTAAATGGTTGTACTGAGTTGTTGAGCTATTCTGATGAAGTCCATGTTCACTGAATGAAAGCACTTAATTTTTTTAAGAAAATAAGGAGCTATACTCATTAGTCCCTTTCATTTTTTATTTTACATAGACAAATGCAATGTGAAAACAAACATGAATAAATGCAAATTAAACAACAGTGAAAAAAAATCCAACCTGAGTAACTAAATTGCTGTTAACTGTCTGCAATGTTTCTCAGATTGACAACAAGCTGATTATAAAAGGTCAAAACTCGCAATTGTTAAATGCAAAACCAAGTCTAAGTTCATTCACAATCCTGGAGCAAGCTCTGGATTGTGGATTTAAAAGCATCAGAGTTCTAGAGATAAATAATGAAAGACAAAGGTCAGCACATCCTTATTCAACTGAAAGTACAATTGTGTAAGTTGAACTTTCCATAACAGTAGATCTTTGAATGATCACCGCTGCAGTAGCCATAGCTATATGGGTTATATTCTGCCAGGGATATAACAGCTGGTCAGCTTCAAAGCTTCATTGCATCTTCCATGCACCCAAACTGTCAAGAAGCTTGAGCTGAGCTGACTGAAAGACAAGTTTGGGTGTGAAGCTCTTCAGAGCTTTCCTATCAGCAGAGAGAGGAAAGCTGTACCCTGGAAGGATAAACCTAGTAATAACAAAAAAAAAATGTCTACACCCTGCCATAAAAACACACACACACTAAAAAACATGAAAGATGGAAGAACAGAGTGGCTACTGCAGCAGTGATCATTCAAACATCTACTGTTATGGTAAGTTCAGCTTATACAACTGTACAATGTTTTTCATATTGATCACTGCTGTCGTAACCTTAGCTATAAGGGTAAAGTACCACAGCTAATTATATTTGGGAAATGGAAGGAAAAGGGGTCAAGAGCCCCTGGAAAATGGTCTTAGGAAAGCATGTTCTAGACCTAGAAGAGGAGTCTAGCTTATAGTACTCTGTGAAAGTATGTACAGAGGGCAAAGTAGCAACTTGTAGAATACTTCTACAATCCAACACTTTCCAAAAAGCCATAGCAGAAGCCAAAGTCCTTGTACAGTAAGCTTTGCCCCTGCCTGGAATAGCTTTGTCATGGTGAGTATAACAAAAGGTAAAAGCCTTAGGCAACCATTTAGGAAAAAGTCTGTTTTGACACCAGTTGTCCTTTCTTCTTACTGCACAAGAAATGAACAATTGGTCTGATGATCTGAAAGATTAATTCTATTAAGATAGTACCAGACTTGTCTGTGGACATCCAATGTATGGACTATCCTTTTTCCTCACTTTTAAGTTTAGGAAAAAAATTGGGAGATAGATAGTTTGGCATAAAGTAAACTTGGGTACTACTTTGGGCATAAAAGCATTATTATGATGATGATGATGATTATTATTATTATTATTATTATTAATTATTTAATTGAAATTTGTTTACCAGGAAAGTCCGACTGGGTGGGAGCCCATTTTCAGTGTAGACTTGTGGAGAAAAGCTCCACAGACAATTAGCATATTACATTAACTTACTTTAGCTTTTTACAGAGAACAATGAATGTTTTCACACAAAGAAAGAATATACAATAATGGATAGCACATCATTTTACTTATATTAAATGAAACATACTTGTACATTAATTACAGACATTAGCTATTACTAAAGAGACTATATACATGATACAAGTGGTCTTTACAATTATATGATTCAGATCAGTATGATTTTACTTGATAGTTAAATAACTTTTGTTTATCATAATGTACTTAGTATACATATCTTATAGTACAAGGTCAGGAGAGGAGAGGAATTACAGGAGAGGAAAAGTAGGAGATAGAAATCTATGTACTTATTAGTAAAGTGTGGGGTGTGGATAGGGAAGAAGACAAAGGGAATAAGAAAAGTTAGAGGACCGTATAGTGATAACAGCAGTGCAAGGTATAGATAAAAGAAGCAAAAAAATTGTCAATTGTATAAATTATAATAGGAAGATTGATTATCACTGTTAAAGTGACACCCCGACCCTATGTGCAAAATGGGAAAAAAGGGGTTGAGGATGAATGCAGGGTAATGCTGTTGTTGTGTCTTCCGGCTTTTCCCAGTTAGGGGTCGCCACAGCGGAACTTCGGACCGCTAATTATTGGTACTTGATTTTTACGTGCCGAGTTACCAGCCCTGATGCACAACCTTCAATGAAGGTACGCCCATTTACGCATGTCTCCATGCAGAAGACGCTCTAGCTGAGAATCGAACCGGACAGCGTCTTACTGTGAGGCGACAACACTACCGCAGCACCACCACTGCAGGTTACAGTTACAAATTAAGGAGCTATTTGATTAACAGAGCCATGTATTTTTAAATAGTTTTTAAGAGAGTGCGTGAAGGATTTGAGGGGTGTATCTATCCTTATAGATGTTTGCATAATGTTCCATATTTTAGCTGTGGAGTGAGAATACAGACAGTACACTGCTAATTCAGTTGGTTTATGAACAGTGAGTTGAACTTGGTTTATTGATTGCAGGGGATGTTTAGGGGAGTGTTTTTGTAATATCGAATTTAGTGCAGGTGGCACGGTAATGAATGATTTTATGTATGGTGATTAGTTGAATATATTGTAGGTAGTTGGGGAGTTCTGACCAGTTAAGTGTTTTCAGTGCAGTGCAATGCTGGGTACAGCAGTAAGAATTTGATGCAAATCTGGGTATTTTATTGTAATATTGCCCAAGTTTCTGAGTAAGTGAGATGTGAAGATTAGTGAAGATGGGGGCTCCATAAATAAGAGAAGGTAGAAGGTAACTACTTGCAAGCGTGTATCTGGATGTGGAGGTGATGAAGTTTCTAGCTCAGTAGAGTAACCCTAGTTTTGTTTTGTTTTTTTATGGCATTTTATATGTGCAAATAAAATTTAAGGTTGTTGTCTATGGTCATGTCTAATAGTTTTGTATTGGTTACCACTTCTATAGTGGTATTGTTGAGGGTATATTTTAAAGTTGTGTTTTTCATGAGACAGAGATCTAGGATAGAAAAGTAAAAGTTTGATTTTCTTTGGGTTAAGCAGGGGTTGGGAGTTTTGTAATGATTCATCAGTGGCAGTGAGGGATTCATGTGTAATTTGGTTGAAGTGTGTATGGTTGTTGGAAGTACAAATGTCTTGAGTCATCAGCATACAGCATGTGAGAAACATGTTGTGTACAAGTGTGAAGACAATTTGTAAGGATATTCAAGAGGATAAGAACAAGAACTGATCCTTGTGGGATGCTAGTGTTGACAGGGAGAAAAGGTGAAAGCGCTGATTGCCATTTTACTGATTGGCATCTATCAGTGAGATAACTCTTGAACCAGTTTATGGTATTTTCTGTTAGACCTAAGGCTTGCATTTGCTCTAGTAGTTTCTTATGGCTGACTATATCAAAGACCATTGATAGGTCAAGGAATATGGCAGACACAAGTTAACTGCTATCTCTGTTGTTCACTGTATCTGTGAAGCCAATAAAATCTGTATTTTTGCTATAGGAGGCTCAAAAAACATGCTGAGTTTGAGTTAGACTTTTTTTTAATGGTTGAGATATTGTAGGCATTGTTTGTTGATACATTTTTCTAAGACTTAAGAGGGGAGGATAGGATAGCTATTGTTCTGAAATTTGGGGTTCACTATAGTATGTTCTTTGTCATAGATCATCTGTCTTTTGGCCTGGTTACAAAGACTTTTATATTGTTGGAGGTTTTGTGGGTTCTGTTTGTCTGACAGTTTTTCCAGGTTTTGTCTCTAGTTTGCATTAGTCTTCTTGTGTTAGTTAACCAGGGTGCATACCTTGTTTTTAGTCTTTTATTTCTGGGGGTGCCATTTTATTTAAGGTGTTAAGAAATATTGAGTTAAAGGATATTGTTGAATGTCTCAGGGTTATAATTTTTTGGGTTATGAGCAGTTTTTATAGTTTACTGTTTTGGAGTATTGCATGTGTGATGTTTGGCAAAGACAGGGAGATGGTCACTGAGGGGATTTGATAGAGTGCTAAATGAAGCAAATTTAGTGGGATCAGATACTAAGATCCAATCTAGTATGGAATTTGAGTTTTTTTAAAGAATGTTGGAAATTGTATCAATTGTTTGTATCCAAAAAGATTTATGATAAATTTAGGGGAGGTAGATATAAGGTCAAGCCAATTAATACTAACATATCCTGGTATGATTGTTTCATGAGGGATGGAAGTTAAGGTCCAGTGTAGAATGCTTTCTAATACATTGAAATTATTACCTGTGGGGATGTATAAGGTAATGATACATATTTGTTTGTGTTTGTTTAGTTTGAGGAAAGTGATAAGTTCTGTATTATTGAATTGTGGTATAGGGGCATTATAAGGGATTAGGTTGAGACAATGTGGGTAAATTATTGCTACACCACCACCTTTCCTTGTAGTTTGGCCATTCCTAATTATGTTATAATTTGGTGGAAATATTTCAGTGTTACTAATATTTGGTTGTAGCCATGTTTCTGTTACGCCTAGGATACTAGGTTTTTGAACAGCTATCCAAGCATGGAGTTCTGTGATTTTATTACAAATACTTCTAGTATTTAGAGTAATGAAAGTATGTTGACTACTGTTAGATGGATAAGGTGCTGTTTGATTTCATTCAGTACTACTGACATTGTTTTCTTTTGAGATGAGATTTGTTGGGCCTGGGTTAGGGTGAATATCACTACTGTTTAGGACTGATATGAGTTGGGCTAGTGTTTTTTTGTGCTGTTCTATTAGGGGCTGTTATTTTAAGGTTACTTGGTAGTACATCGAGTGGTTTAAGTTTGAAAGAGAGGTACAGTGTGTCCTGATGGGTCTACTTCAAAACATCAACTTTCTACATTGTTGAAACCCAGTTCATCGAGACCACATCATTGAAACCTTAAAATATTAAACACCCACAACTGCAAAGCCTAACCCAGAGAACAGAACCACTTGGTCACCAGGACAAAAAAAAATGCAGCACATAACATCGACTAGAGTACGGGGCTTCACCCCCACACCCCCTAACTAAATATACTAATTCTGAAATCGCACTACAGTGGGAAAATGGCAAAGTTCTCCATGGTGGCCAAGTAGTTCTTTACCCAGGGTTAGTTTTTGATGTTCCTGGTATTTGACATTGTAAGGTTTTAATGATGTGGTCTCAATGAACTGGGTTTCAACAATGTGGTAAGTTGATGTTTTGAAGTAGACCCATCCTTATAGATGTTGGCTGTTATGATATTAACTTTAGGTGGAGTAGGTTTATATGGTAGGTTCTTAGTTGGGGAGGTGATAGTGTAAATCTTGTACCTTTGATAACAGGTGAGGTGGCTAAGACATAGCAGTTAATAGAATCAAGCCTATAGTTAAACAATTCAAACTGCTATTGTTAAATAATTTGGGAGTGATAGATATAGGATAAGTAGTTTGCGAGAGAAATTGTGGGTTGAGTTAGTAATATATGTTTGATGGAATAGATAGAAAGTATGTAAGAGGTGAGAAAACAGCTAGTGATTATATATGCACTGGAAGTAACAAGGAAGTAATTATGAAAGGTTGAGCTACAGCTTGGAGTGATGAGTAATAGGGAGCTAAATGAAGACAGAACCTGAAGGGTGGTGTGTTTAAAGTGGATGGAAGGGGTTTAGTATTACTTATTGGGAGTGGTTGGATGGTATGAATGTAGATGCAGTTGGGGTGGGGAGGAATTGGGGTAGGGTAGGGAAATGGAGCAGGGTGCACACTTGGTGTATGCGCTTATGAAAATCTATCTATTGTGAAGATAAGAATGTTGATGGCTAATACACTAGTACAGCATTCAACATTTATAATAGACCATTTTTGTTAAAAAATTCAAAAATGCAAAGTGCCTTACAGTAGAGTGAAGCAGCTGGATGGAAAGGAGTTCACTTGGGTCATGGGGTAGAGAAGGGATTTTAATTTGGAGCCACAAAGGCAAAAGAGGAGGACCAGTCAGGCAGGCAGTTAACCCCCCCCCAGATGATTTACCACCAAATACAATCAATGTGGTAGAATGTTTATGGATACAAAGACAAGGTCTTTGGACTCTCAATACCTGATGTGAGTCACAGCATTTAATTTTATTGTTAAGGGCTTTTATTGCCTTTCTAGGGAAATTTTTCACTGCTAGGGTAAAAATGCTAATGTGTTAATTTAGCTTCACCTTCAGCAGTGCAAGCCTTGTGGGTCGGGTACAGTGCAGAACACACTGATGCAGAAGTGAAGGGAAGCAATTAAGTTTAGTTTGATTCTTGGAAACTGCAAAATAAAAAAAAATGAACAAGCACAGGAATCTGTCTAGTTCCAACATCACCAACAAGAGAGCTCAGGAAAAAATAATTAAAAAAAAAAAAAAAAAAAAAAAAAAAAGGTCAAGATAGAGTTATTACCCATCTAGAAACATTTCCTTGTACAAACTGTAGTCAGTGCATATTTATGATGGGGGTGCAGAGCCATCATTTCTAATATCTGAAGTATACTTTAATAGCTAAAGATAGGTTTGACTGTCAAAGTGAAGGATTGGTATACCTTGCAGTGTGTTCAAATTGTGAAAATTCTATACAGGTAAGACCATAAAAAAGTTATAACACAGGGTTAGAGAGCACATTTTGGCTATAAAGAAAAAGGATATGAGTAATGCTTTAGCTAAACATTCTGTAAACTGTGAAAATTTCAGAAAGTTTACCCTTTTTGTAGTTGAAAAAGTGAATACAGATAAATTTGTGGGATACTTTAATAATTTTTTTAGAAAAAATCGAACTTAAATGGCAATTTTTTTTAAGAGCTGATATAGCACCAGGTATTAATGACAAGATTTATGTCAAAAGTTATTTAAACTATGTTAACTTTTGACTAAGAAACAATATTGGCTAGTATTGTTCAAGTTTTTTATAATATATGTATGGTTACATAACGTATATATATGCATTTATTTATTTCTGTATAAGTTTTAGGGATTGTTTTATAGTTTATTATTATTGAAAAGTGTGACAGAAAGTGATGTTTTGGGTAATTATATGTTAAATGTGTATGTCCTTTCAAGGATTAGTAATGTAAAACAATAAGCGAAAAGGTCACTGAAAACCCAATCAGTAAAAACAAAATGAAAACTCCAGCAAAGCTAGAACTTCCACTTAGTGACCTCCCAAACCTCTTGTATCAGAGGCACATGAGATATATGCAAATGACCCCTATGAACATCAGGTGTTTCAGCTAACTGGCGATTCTGAATACCCATGACTTGTTGTTTGGGATATTTTTGCAGTGACCCTAATGATAATGGACATCAGCTGGGTATAACTGCCCTGTGTTTCTTATGCTTAGTCAAACACTCTGCTTGTGCTGTGCTGACGAGGTCATAACAAGGCCGAAATATGCATATCCACAGCTAGTGGGGTTTGGCTTTATTGGCCTGAAATTGTCCATTAAAGTGGCGAAACAAGTCATGGGCATTCAGAATTGCCAATTAGCTGAAACACCTGATGTTCATAGAGGTCATTTGCATATATCCCATGTGCCTCTGATACAAGAGGTTTGGGAAGTCACTCAGTGGAAGTTCTAGCTTTGTTGGAGTTTTCATTTTGTTTTTACTGATTGGTTTTTCAGTGACCTTCTCACCTATTGTAATTAAGGAAATTATGTCAGGAGAATAATGGTATAAAAGGAAATGATGTATGTAATTTATTTTATTGTTCTGAAGAAGTTCTGTAATAAACGGGATGAAAGCGGTCAACTTATTCTGGCTCCAGTGTGTGTTTTTTGTTTCAGAAAAAATCAGAAATACTTTACAACATTAAATATATCAGCTTTTATACACTTAAAAGTGGGTGTGAAAAATATGTGTTATTTTGGTCTATATTACGTTATTGAATACTAATATATTTGAAAATGTAATAGAGACCCATAAATGTAAAAAATGTCAAACGTCAAACATTTAAATGGAGATCTCTGTACGGTGCAAAAATGGAAGTTTTCCATTGTCTGCACTGTATGGCGATCTCGGAGTTGGTATATTTAAGTAGTGGGGGAGTGGGGGGGTGCAGCCCCCATGAGGGGGGTGCAGGGGGGCTTGCCCCCCCAGCTTACAGCGTTTAAATGATTTGCTTGGGTGGATTTTTGTATTTTTTGTACTTGTTCGATGTTTGGCGATTTCGATATTTAGGGGTCTACTATTACGTTTTCAAATACATTAGTATTCAATAACGTAATATAGACCCGTATTATTTAATTTTAAACCAGTTTATTCCAGCGAAACAATATAAACAAAGCCGTAAAAGTGTATTTAAGAAAAGCAAGTTCCCACCCCCACACATTACTACTGATTAGATCAAACTAAATCCTAGTTAAGGAAAACACTACCTATCTATTTGCAACCCACATTCCAAAACCAGGTATTAAGAAAAGCATAACATACATATAAATAGACTGACTTTTAACTAAAATTGGTTTTGGCTAACTCTTCATCAGGTCTGTGACAAGCACTAAAATCATATATATAGGTAGATAAGTAAAAATAACTAACTAGATAGATACCAGAAAAAAAAAAAAACACACAGTGCTATCAAACCATAAACATTATCTAATTAGAATACTGTAAATATAAATATATATATTTGTGTAATATTATCTAATAAGTATCTATCCATATGTATTAATGTGCATAAAAACTAAGTTATTTATAGTTCAGAAAAAATGTTGGTGCTTTGCGTTTGAGTGAAAAAGAAAATACCTGCCATGACAGTTTTCATGTTTACAGCCCCAAATAAATGTTTATACCATGAAAACCAGTAGAAAGAATGCACAAAAAATACAGAAAACAGTGGATGAGGTAAACTAGCAATGTGTAAAAGTGTGCAGGTGTGTCTATGACTGTGCATGAGCTTACACCAGTATGGTAAATGGAGGCATTATACCAATAGTAAATGGTAATAGTGGTATGAAAAAATTAAAGTAACTAAACACACACACATATATATATATATGGTTCCACTTCACAATATCGAATTACTGAAAACTCAAACTTCAGACGGACGAGACCATATCATCGAGTTTTCAGTAACTCGAAATTACGAAGTGAAATTTAAAAAAAAATGAAACACATCATTTCTGCAGGGGGGCAAGCCCCGCTGCACCCTCCCTACTTAAATATACCATCTCTGTGATCGCACTATAGCGAGGAAACCGGAGATCTCCCATTCTGCGGTTCTGCATACAATGCAGAACGGGAGATTTCCCTTTTCCCCACTGTAGTGCGATCTTGGAGTTGGTATATTTAAGTAGAGGGTGTGGGGGGTGCAGGGGGGCTTGTCCCCTGCAGAAACTATGTGTTTTTTTTTAAATTACATTTCGTAATTTTGAGTTACTCAAAACTCGATCATATGGTCTCGACCATACGAAGTTCGAGTTTTCAGTAATTCGATATTGTGAAGTAGAACTATATATATATATATATATATATATATATATATATATATATATATATATATATATATGCATTTATTTATTTATACACATTTTGCACATCATTTTTATTAGTTTTTAGTATGTTTGGTACCGTTAGTACATAAAAATATTTCCTCACAAATTCTTCCATTCATGTGGCACAAAGCCTATTTTAAAACTATAGTTAAATAATGACTCCAGCTGTCCTGATACCTCATATTTCAGATTATTCATAAGGCATCCTGGGAAGTAATGAGGGTACACTGAGGCCATGTTCTGAGCTTTGTTGAGTGCAGTCAGTGCATGCTCCCTAGTTATAGTTGGGAGGGTTATGACTGAAGGTATTTTGGGGTGGATGGTTGGGGGTGGGAGGTGGGTAAATTTGGAACTGAATTTGTCCACTAACAGGTTCACTATAGCACCAGACTCTGTGAATGTAGCACCATTAACTACCAGTTCAGCACATGCTGTGTGCTGTCTTGAGGTTTCCTGACATAACTGTAGAAGGTCTTATGATTGTCTTTTACCAGGGAAGCAATTAACCTCAAAACTGGCTTTGCTTGACCTAATCAGCCCTCTTACTTTCCTATTTATTTTGATGAGATAGTTTTTTTCTTTATAGGAATTACCTTTCCTGATTTTTGTTGTATATCCTGTTTAATTTGGGGTACCACCAGGGTGGTTTGTTTCTGTGGCTAGACCACGGCTTACTTTTGGTAGATATAGAAGCCTCTGTGCAGCTATTGACATGGTTGTAACTAGATTCTGAGAGCAATTCAGCATACTCTGCTGTGTTTTGGGGGTTTGAGGAACATTGAATTTTGACAACCATTACTTAATAAAATGTAATTGGCTTTGGAATAGTTTTTAATTGTTAATGGTTTTAATGTGATTATAGAGTTATTTTGATTTTGAAGTAGACAGCTTTATGTCCAGACCTTACCAAGGAGGACAAGACATTTTGGGGAGGAGGGGTTCAATGTTCTCCCATATTTGTGAGCATGAGGTCCAGTAAGTAGGAGCTGCTAGTGGGTGTATTCACTTTCATTTTCTGTTGTCCAGGGATTTCTGTGCTTGTAGATTTGAGGCAGTGAAAGACTCACAGTCTATAGAGTGGTAATTAAAGTCCCCATCAGTAGGGTGTTAGACTGGATGGTAAGTGTTTCCAATAGGTACAAGTATGTGTTGTAAGATTGGGACATGGGGGGAGATTTATAGCTAGTAGGGATGTGGTACAGGATTTTGACTATAGTGATCTGCATGTGGAGAACCCTCAGCACATCATCCTGTTTGACCACCTCTGAGGTGTGCTTGTTATTGATGTATATAGAGACACCACCACCTTTAGACTTTGTTTGTGCAGCTACTGGTCTAAAAGTGTGGAAAACACTGAAACCTTACACTGCTGGGGTACTTTCCAATGTTTTAAACCATGTCTCGATAAGTGCACAGTTGTATATATTCTTGAGTGTGAGGAGCACTTGGAAGGAGTGTAGATTTTATTTAGGCACCTGGCATTCAGCACTAACACCCTGAGGTTCAGTTGAGCTGATTTTGCTTTGTCCTTAGGTTTCTGAATTTGGCATTGCCTAAAAAGGCATTGTGATGTTGGATAAAGTTTTAGCCAGTATTTGAAAGCCTAACAGGAAAGATGCAGACTATCATTGGCAAAGCAATGTGGTCTGTTAACCATGTCATCTGAAGCTGATGAATAATGGACCCCCTTAAAATGACACCAGAAAGACAGGCAGCATTTGAAATCAGTCATTTTTGCTCATATTGTGGAATCATCCTCAGTGTTGATAATATGCTGCTCAATGCTAGGATCATACCAGCCTGAGACACATAGTCTGAAAGCTCCATAGTGTCTCGCTCTATATAGTCTAGGAAGGTATATATTAGGTCATTTGCACCCACATGGACTATGATGGAATCATATTGGAACCTGTGGCTTTTAATGACTTGAGTGTGTGCTCGATTTGGCATTTCCTGGCTCTGGATAAGCAACTAAAGGTGCTATTCTCCTTGTTCAGCTTGGTTAGAGGAACAATGGAGTCCCCCATGATGAGAGTCTTGGTAAGTGTGTTTGCTTAGTGTTTGGGGCTCCACTGTGAGTGACAGTATGTGTGGTGTTAGCTGTTATTTATTTTTTTATTTTTTATTTTTTTGTGTGTGCCTTTGGGCTTGCTGAGGCATAGCTTTGACAATGGGTGGTCTAGGCGATCTTTGTTGTTTAAAAAGATTGTTTTTAAGTGCCTCAGCATATGTTAGTCTATGTATGTGTTGTCTGCTATGTAAGCTGAGTGCATGGTTTCAACAACCTGGTGTGCACTTGACATGTGAGAGTATAACCTCCAATGTCATTGTGTAAGTACACCTCTCACATATTGTGTCTGCTTCTTTAAGGATTAAGTGATTGTCAGTAAACATGATACAATTGCTACATTGTCTCAAAATGCTCATATCCACAAAGCTGGCTACAGTGAAGTTAGGAAATTGCATATCCATACTGCTCAGTCCATTGATTTGTGAGCTACAAGGGAAAAGTTTATTGGGGTTAAAAAGCCATTAAGGATGCTGTGTTGGTGCAGACTAATAAAGGTGCTTCACTGAGGCAGATTATGCTAAACAGTACTAAATTCTATTATCATCTGATGAGGAACATAAATGTATTGGGATTGTTATAGTGAATTGTTGGAGGAATGAAAGTGTGCTAAAGCCTACCCCAGTTATTGATATATTCAGTTTACAAGAAGGTGTTGTACATGAAAAAAGTTATGTGCAACTAATTTTTTGAAGATTTGTCTAAACTTAGGGAAAGCACGCCAGGGTAATTAGAGTAAAACAGAAAGGTGTACTTTCTTGTGAGGTATGTACCAGCTAATGTTGGTAATGAGTCGGATTCCCTCACCTGAGAAGATTGGTAAGGGTCAGGTAATGTTTCAAGGATGTATATATGCACACATTATCATATAGTTGTAAAGGGTTGCTTTCTCTGCATACCTATTTTTCTTAATATGGAATGATTATACAAAAGAAATTTGTTTCACATGATAAATGTTATATTATGGATTGCAGATGTTAGCAATTTCATAAGATTTAATAAAATAATATTATGCTGCAATTGTTCAGTTTATGTCTTCTTTTCAGCTTACCTTTTCATAATCCTATCTTCAGTTTCTCTCAATTCAATTTAAATTAGGCACTTAAACAGCACTATAGATAATAACACACAAATTGCATATATAAAGAAATAAAAAAATAAAAATAAAACTTTCAGTTGAGACACCTGGAATTAAACTAATAATAAAAAAACATGCTTATGTTTTTCCTTCCTTTATATTATAAAACACTACTTATATCAAAAAAATGCTTCCTAGTCAGATAAGCTTGAACATATTTGTCCAATAAAGAAGTCAAAAAGGACCTCACTCCATGATTCTTTTTCCTATAGACAATTGTTATTATAGATATTTGACTCTATAATAGCCAAAAAGATGCCACTACTTAGAGTAAATTTGATGGAGAACAATGTCATTATATCCTTTTAATTCCTGAAAGGTTAAAATTAGATTATATAAATAGATTTATATGCTAAAATAATAATATCTATATATATATATCTATATCTATATCTATCTATTTGTGTATATATATATATATATATATATATATATATACACACACACACACACACACACACACACACACACACACACACACACACACACACACACACACACATATGTATATATTTATATATATAGGGGTCTACTTTAAAACATTGACTTACGAGAATATCGACTTTCAAATCAGTGAGACAACACTGAAAATTCACAATGCCGAACTCCTGAAAAGTCACAGTTTCACTCTGGGACACTAAGCACTTGAGCTCCAATGATAACCTTACAAACGGAAGCAAATGACACCCACCAAAATGGGGGGCCCCCCATGCCCCCCACTTAAATATTCCAACTCTGAGATCACTCTACAGCAGAGAAAGGGCAAAGTTCACCATGATGGCCAAGTGGTTAGCTTCCCGGAGTGAAATTGCGACATTCCAGGAGTTCAGCATTGTGAAGTTTCAGCATTGTTGTCTCACTGATTTGAAAGTCGACATTCTGGTAAGTCGACGTTTTAAAGTAGACTCGTGTGTGTGTTTGTGTGTGTGTGTGTGTGTGTGTGTGTGTGTGTGTGTGTGTGTGTGTGTGTGTGTGAGTGCGTGTGTGCGTGTGCGTGTGTGTGTGTGTGTGTGTGTGTGTGTATATATATGTATATATAGATTATAAATATATATATATATATATATATCTATAGATTATATATATAGATTATATATATATATATATATATATATATAGATTATATATATATATATATATATATATATATATATAGATTATAGATATATATATAGATATATATATATATATATAGATTATATATATAGATTTTATATATATACATATATATATATATACATATATATATATATATATATATATATATATATATATATATATATATATCACATACAGTTATTGAGACTTTATGCTGAAATGGCATTCAGCAGTGTAAGTTATTCTTACAGTGCAATATTCTTCCTCCTCTTTCCATCCAGTTATTAACTGACTGATGTTATATAAAAAGTACTGGGACCCCAAGATGGATATGTGATAAAATGCCAAAAACATTTAATCTGACATTGGGCCACATATTACTTTCAGTCTTGCTGCTTCTTTAGGCCTACTATTTGTCTAAAATATTGTAACAAGCAAAGATGCAATTATTCAGATAACTGAAACCATACATTAGACCCACTGTTTGATAATTTATTTATTACCCTTACAATTATTGAGCTCTTCCTTTTTGATTTTTTTTGGACAGTAAATAAATGGTCTGGACAAAGCAGTTCAAGTTACTTTCTATTTTATACCCTAATCATAACTCAGATTTAGCTCACCATTTATGGACAGATGAATGAAATAATTTATGAAAGAATGAATACTTTTTGAGCCATGTAATAACAGATTCTTCACAGTTTTCTAGATACCACTGCAGCATATAGCCTGATCCCTTACCAAATTAAAACAATTATAAAATCACGTAACTTTTTTATTTTAACAAAACTACAAGGCACATTTATGAATAGATTGTACTTAATTTTATTACCGGACACGCAGATGACCTCATTATCCTATTTATACATTACATCTGTGTATTGATGAAAGTATTATTTTCCTGTATATTGCATGTTCAAAGAATGTGTTGTGCCTAATAAGATAATTTATATAGGAAATAGAAAAGCATAAAGGTCACCATCTCAGAATGCACACAGTAATACAGCCGGAAGTCTAACTCAGTATGTCCTTCTTCTTTAATTTCCAACCATTTTAAAAAATTATTAAACTATGACTGGAAAATAAAAAATAACTTACTCTCCAGCAACTTCTACATAACTCTATTTATTAAATTAGTTATTTTCATTTATTTACCTGGAAGGTAAGATTGAGTCATGCAATATCTCTTTTCAGTAGAAGCCAAAAACATATTTAGTAAGAAACAGAAGAAAAAAAAATTGCAAAGAGATTATTGCAGATACTTTGTCAGTAAAATCAATATTTGAAGTATGGTCACTACAGATACAACACAGACAAGGTGTCTAAGTGTGTGCGACAAGTAGCTGTGTCAAAGATGGAAAACTCAGAAAAGGAGGATTACAGTGAAGAATGGAATAGTTATGGCAAGCCAGATGTAGGTGATTGGGAACAAGAGAACAAGAAGAGAAACAGATGAAAGGTTAAATGTTGGCAGAGATCCAAAGTATTAAATGTGTAAAATTATAGAGGAATGAGTGTGAAAATGAGTGAGGGATACCACTGTAAATCTGCTTGATCCAGGTTAAGAAGAGAAGAGGTTAAGCGATCATATCAACAGTTATGAAAAAAGTGATATTCTAGAGTTACTGATGAGAGGAGAAACTATGTAGTTTGAAAGAAAGACACAGTGGGGCTGGCGACTGATTAACCAGGAAAGAGAGCAGGGTCAGACTACAGAAATAAAGAGATGAATGTAGCGATTTTTCTTGAAAATGTTTTGAGTTTGAGATTGTCTGAAGGCAGATGGCATTTGGTTACAGAGTTTGGCCATAAAGCATGAATATATGGCTTCACTATGTGTATTTGAGGCCTATTCCTGGTAGACATTGTATTTATCTTTGAAATGCAGTTGTCTTGTGAGATAAATACTCATATGCGATCCTTGGAGCTCTGGAAGTGTTTGTCATCTGTTTACATTGGTTTATCAATCCGTCCATCCATCCAACCAACCATCAATCTATCCTTCCATCCATCTACTGCAGTATCTTATTTTTCCAGTTTAAGTTTGCCAGAATTGGAGCCTGTCCTATCAAGCAGTAGGTATAAGGCAAGGTGCAGTCCTGAACCTAACACTAGTCATCTGTAGAAGGAAGAAATCGTAAATAGGTTGGTGGCAACAATTTAGCAATCCTGGATACCCAATCATTTTGTAATTCCATCCACTGTGGTATGGATTTATGGGCAATGGCAGTTATTGAAGAGATAGCCTCCTTGAGCACCACAAGCCCTCTGTCAGAGGAAGAGAACAACATAAGTCAATCAAGGCCCTCTCCAACAAATCCACATGCAGCAGCTCTGTATATGATGTGTAAATTATAAAAGTTCTGAGGGTATTGAACATAAATCTGTTTCCCTTTCCTTAGGATTACGTTGGAGATAGTACTACTTCCCCACTATTAGGGCTGTTTAGTAAAGGTCTGTCACACAAGTATTTAGAACAATAACCAGAATAATTTAATGGAAGAGGTAATGGAATAAATTAGTACGTATGACAAGACTGGATCTAGGTAGGAAAAGCAGGATTTTTCTCTTTTTAGCATTGATTATTAAGTCATGTTGATGTAGTCAACATTTGACTGAGGAGCATGATTCCTGGGTCTTGGCTTGCAGTTCAATAATGGCTGGGGAATGGCAAACAAAGGTGGAGTTGTCTGCTTACCGAAAAAGTGAGGAGGCGACAGAAAGGTTAGTTAAATCATTGAGAAATAAATTAAACAGCAATGGGTGCAGTACAGAGTCTTGAGGGACATCTGTGTTAACAGGGAGGATTGAAAAGTATTCTGCTTGCTACTTGACACATTATATTCTGTTACTTAGGTATCTATGGAACCATATGATAGTGGTAGTATTCTGTTTGCTACTTGACACATTGTATTCTGTTACTTAGGTAGCTATGGAACCATTTGATAGTGGTAGTATTCTGTTTTCTACTTGACACATTGTATTCTGTTACTTAGGTAGCTAGGGAACCATTTGATAGTGGTAGTATTCTGTTTGCTACTTGACACATTGTATTGTTACTTAGCTATGGATCCATTTGATAGTTGTAGTATTCTGTTTGCTACTTGACTTATTGTCTTCTGTTACTTAGGTAGCTATGGAACCATTTGATAGTGGTAGTATTCTGTTTGCTACTTGACACATTGTATTCTGTTACTTAGGTAGCTATGGAACCATTTGATAATGGTAGTATTCTGTTTGCTACTTGACACATTGTATTCTGTTACTTAGGTAGCTATGGAACCATTTGATAGTGGTAGTATTATGTTTGCTACTTGACACATTGTATTCTGTTACTTAGGCAGCTAGGGAACCATTTGATAGTGGTAGCATTCTGTTTGCTACTTGACACATTGTATTCTGTTACTTAGGTAGCTATGGAACCATTTGATAGTTGTAGTATTCTGTTTGCTACTTGACACATTGTATTCTGTTACTTAGGTAGCTATGGAACCATTTGATAGTTGTAGTATTCTGTTTGCTACTTGACACATTGTATTCTGTTACTTAGCTATGGAACCATTTGATGGTGGTAGTATTCTGTTTGCTACCTGACACATTGTATTCTGTTACTTAGCTATGTAACCATTTGATAGTTGTAGTATTCTGTTTGCTACATGACACGTTGTATTCTGTTGCTTAGGTAGCTATGGAACCATTTGATAGTGGTAGTATTCTGTTCGCTACTTGACACATTGTATTCTGTTACTTAGCTATGTAACCATTTGATAGTTGTAGTATTCTGTTTGCTACTTGACACGTTGTATTCTGTTACTTAGGTAGCTATGGAACCATTTGATAGTGGTAGTATTCTATTTGCTACTTGACACATTGTATTCTGTTACTTAGGTAGCTATGGAACCATTTGATAGTGGTGGTATTCTATTTGCTACTTGACACATTGTATTCTGTTACTTAGCTATGGAACCATTTGATAGTTGTAGTATTCTGTTTGCTACTTGACACATTGTATTCTGTTACTTAGGTAGCTATGGAACCATATGATAGTGGTAGTATTCTGTTTGCTACTTGACACGTTGTATTCTGTTACTTAGGTAGCTAGGGAACCATTTGATAGTGTTATTAGAGAGGAAGAGAGTGGTGAGATTATGGAATAGTTTAGAATGACAGACTGCATCAAAGGTGGCAGCAACCAAAAGAATATTATTTCAGCATAGATTGACAGTCTTAGGAAATACTATAAAGCAGTCTTTGCACTGAGGTTAGGGTGAAATCTGTACTAGGAGCTCAAGAGTAGATTCTGCTTTAAAACGTGCTAATTTTGAATGTGCACATCTTTGCAATATCTTTAATAGTAGAGGTAAAATGGAAAATGGCCTGAAGTTACTAACATTTTTAGACCTGCCTACGTTTTGCAGAGTTAATGTGCAACTTTGCTTCCAGATTTTTGGAACTTGTGATTCAGTTATGGATGTATTGAAGGGTATGGAGATTGGGATATCTAGTGCATCTGTGGTGATTAATAAATTTGATTGGAAGATTATCAGCTGCTAAAGTGCTAGATTAAAATCTTGTGGAGGATTTTTTTATGTCATGGTTGGGACAGGTTGTACTGAGGAAGCAAAAGAGTCAGTAAAATTGAAGTGGAATTGGTTAAGGGAATATATTAGGTCATTCTGGAGGAGCAAAGCAGTCATGTTGTTGCAGCGGGATTTAAAAGAGCAGACTATGTTAAAGCCAGAAACACTTGGTATAGGATTAGGTGATGTGATTTGCCAGGATTAGGAGAATGTCAGATGCTTGAAAGATTTTGGGGTTGTTTTTTTCATGTTCTAAGGAAATGTTGTAATGTGACATTCAAAAGAATTGGTAGGCTTGAAGCTTCTGTTTCTCAGGACATTGCTTCTAGACTTTATGCCTATAGCTACATAGTGTTTAGAGTCAACCATGGTGTGAGGTTCTTTTTGACAGGTTCTTCTTAGGGAGGCTTGGGTTCTATCTAAGGAAATTGTGTTAAAAGTTTGTATTGCTTCATCTAGGATGAGATGTTCTAGCTTGTGATATATATATATATATATATATATATATATATATATATATATATATATATAGATATATATATATATATATATATATATATATATATTTATTTTTTTTTTGCATATATGAGTTGAGGAAATTAGTTAGGTATAGTCTGTATTATGGCGGGGAACAGATGGGTTCTAGTTGTAATTTCTAGTAGCATAAATTGAATCATAGTCATTAATGTCATCAGGTACTGGGACAGATTGGATGATTTTTTGAGTGGTGGGTAGCAAGGATCAAGTGCATGGCTGAGAAAGAATGTGAGGTTTTGCTAAAATTGGTTACACAATAAGTTGTGTAAAGTTGCATAGGACCAGTGGATGAGTGCTACATGAACTATTAATGGCTGCCTAGTTAATTTTGACATCACCAAGTATGATGCTTTCTAGTTTGATGCTTGTTGATACCTAGAAGAAGATGTCCTCTAGTACGTTGGCATTACTTTTTACTTCAGTGTGTCTCATGTGAAAAGTAATTTCTTGATGCCATCCTTAAAGATTTTGACAGAGTATAATGATTTGTAAACAGGAATAACTTTTTTACATCAAGACTAAGGGGGGAATTTAATAAAGCCTACATGGACTTATTTGCTGTGTAGGCATAGTGGCACGGTGCTTATATGGATGTAAGCAGATGTGCAATCCAGTAAATGGAGCTGAGGGCCTTGCACGAGTGTGCGAACATGGAATTGCCCATAGCATACAAATTACCTCATAAGCAGGTGAAATGCATGCAAATGAGGGTGGTAGAGTGGTCCAGTATGCAGACAGGCAGTCGTACAGACCTTGTGTTGGTGTCTGTAATGTACAAGGAAAGATTCCGTGTACAGGATGCAAAAATGACACCAGGGGCTGTAAAAGTGTACTGACAGTGGCAGACATAGCATAGGGGACACAGGTATGAGCAAAAATAATCACTGTGTGTCCAAAACCATATGGAAAAATAATGTAATTTTTTTAAATACCCTGGGTATGTTTGAGCAGCACGCCACAGTGCGCAAACATGCCTTTATGGAAAAAAAATATAAAAAGTGTAAAAACCGGAATTTGTGACTATGTAACAGTAATGTATTATAGGACCCTGTGCAGAGTATGTACAATGTTAGACTGCTGTGGTTGCTAACGAGGCAGGGCCTGGAACCGTGTAGTTTCCAGGTACTGTGCACATGAACTGGGGTTACTGAATAGCATAAATGGGTATCTGTGTCCACACAGAAAAGGGTTGGTGTTAGACACTACTTTATCGTGGTTTGAGAAATTGTGTGAAATGGATATTAGGTCAGTTTTAAGTAGACCTAATCGCAACCCTATGGGACAAAACATTTCCAAACAGGATAGGCAGACTTTGGAAGCCCTGAAGTTCCAAAAAGTAAGAGTTATGAAACCAGATAAGGAGAGTAGGTTAAAATTTATGGATGAAAGTGATTACAAGACTAGGAGGAAAGCAATCCTAGATAGTGAAGTCTACCAAAGAGTTTCTGTCAATGAAGTAAACATAGCTTATCAGCAAGTTAGATCTGTTATTGATGATCTGTTTATAGAGACTAGGGTGGATGTGGGCAGTTATAGCTATTTGAACATGATGGCTCCCATTACCCCAGTCTTATTTGGAATACCTAAAATCCATAAGGATTTGGGAAACCAACCCCTGTGAGGAATACTAGATGGGAGAGGATCTATCACTTATGCTTGTACCAAGTTGGTAGATAATAAACTGAAATAATATCTTGAGCCTGAATCCCAAATCTACCAGGACTCTTGGAATTTTTTGGAAGCAGTAAATAATCTTGAATTTAATGAAACCTATAACTTTCTGACCTTTGATGTTAGGGACTTACACACCATGATTCCCCAGGAACTTGGCATCAGGTGGTGAGGGAGTTTTTAACACAAAGAGGTGCTGAGTCTGAAGAAATTAATGTAGTAGAGTACCTTCTAGATATAATTTTGGCTAACAACTTTATCTTGTTTGATAATGAACTATATTTGCAAAAAACAGGGGTTGCAATGAGGTCACCCTGTGGGGGGGGGGGGTGTTGCAAACTGTGTGATGGCCCATTGGGAAAAACAATACCTGTACTAAAACAAATTGTTCAGGGATAGGGTGCATTGGTACACCCGATACCTTGACAATATTTTTATAATTCTAAAAGGGGATTCTCATGTAGGAACAGAACTTGTAGAGGAGATCACTAACCTAACAACATTTTTACAATTTATGGCCCACTTTGATATGTTCCAGGGCATCACCAATGCAGTGGAGGCAGTCACGGATGTCAGTCTGTGCTGCATCCGTAACTCTAAGCATCTGTCTGGTGTTGTGTTCAGAATGTGCCTGTGTCTCCATGATAGCCTGAAACATGGTTGAGTGACCAGTGATGTGACACCTGCAACAGGAGGTGGATGGGCAGCAGTCCTCCTTCGAGCACCCCTGTCAATCTGCCGGTGTGGGACCTCACCAGATCTCTGGATATGGCCAGTGTCTACACTCACTGATGCCATAGTTCTCACAGTGTCCTGTACTATGTTAAAAACAAAACCAAAGTACTGTTATTTAAAGCATATTGTTAACAAGCACATGCTAAATCAATAAATCCTTAAAGTTGTATACTAAAATATGACATAAACAAATAATTTTACGCCACTATTATTATATGTATATTTTCATATGCCCCACTTTGGTTTTGTCAAAGTTTCTGAGGAAGTTAAGACATTGGTCTTGATGAAAAGTGTATCGCTATTTTAACGCACTTAAATTAAAAGTTTTAGTATTTTTACGTTTTTTCATGAGTCGTGATTTAAGCTAATTGCGGAGAGTCTTGGTTCCGTGGAATTTTTGTTTGGAAGTTTTGGTATAATTTCTCAGTTTGTCCTGTACTATGTTCACACCGTTTGACTGTTCAATATCTGTGGCCTGTGGTGACTGTGTATGTGTGAGCATACTAAATGTGTGCAGGGACAATGGTGGCAAAAGAGGGATGCCAACCTCTGGGACAGATTCAGCCCCCAACAATCCCACCTGTGCCTCACTATTGCCAACATCATCATCAGAGTCTGATGAGACACTAATATCAGGTTGTGAGGGAGACAGACTCCAACCCTCTGTTCACCTGTGAGAAGCAAGATAAAAGCAGTACATTACCACCTATACTATTATGTATGGTAATCCACACAGACTCATACAGATGGGGATCCACAACTTCATTTTATGTCCCACATCTTCTCATCCTAATCCTATGCACAACACACAAACTCACAACAATATACATAGACAACCTGTATAACATTTATTTTATTTATTTTATTTTACATTTGTTGACCGGGCTAGTCTAGCTGGATACATGTCCATTTTCAGTAGAGGCCCGGGGAGATAAGCTCCAATACAGATAAATGAAAAACTTAGTACTCAATATACAAAGTAAGACTAAATAAAATATTCATATTAAACAAGCAGATTACAGGTACATCAAGAGAAAAATAAAATAAAAAAAAGACTAAATAGCAGCATTAGTTGTAAACAATGAATATTATAGGTTACAACATAAAATACTGTGAGGACAAAAAAAAACTTGTAGTGCAAGAATGCTTATACAATACAATATGCAGGTCTAAAATATAGATAAACAGAAAGACTAAGGTCAAAAGAGGAGACAGGTTAATTATATACAAGTATAATGTAAAGAAAAAAATATTCTTCAGTAGGAAGTGTATAGAGTGACTGGGCACAGTGTAGTTTAGGAGGAAATCTATATTTATAGGTAAAATAATGTGTATTGGTTTATGTGTAGTGAGGGATAGGCAGAGCTAAGTTTAAATAGGTGGATAGAAGCCTAGTCAGGTTTAGTACAGGGGCACATGCACGTCACCTACATCCGGTTGATGTTGCCAGTACAATACACTTGTGAGGTATGCAATATGACAGTGTCCTACCCTGCGAATGCTATGCCAGTTGTAGTATCACTACCTCGGGTATGTACCATATCTCTATTGTGTTTGAACAGGCATCTTGGAGTAATTGCCTCATGTAGAGCTGGCTGCGTACTTGCTCATAACTGTAAGTGCAAACATTTTAATGTGTATTTAAATACACCCCTCTCATTCCCTAGGCTATGCACTGTAGTTAACTGCTCCAAAATGAAACATACAACTATTCTACTCTGGCTAAGCACAACAGTTGTGCATAAGCCAAACTCGCAGCCCTTACCTTTCATAGTGTATATATGATCTGTAAAACAACATCACACTTACCAAGTGCAGGACCATGCACTCAGGCCACACCTGATGAACCTGTGAAAAGGTGAGGGAGAGGTATTATCAGCAATATCAAATGTTGCAGTGTTACAAGGTAATATGTGCATATATCCACATGTACAGTAGCTAATGTCATACTGTCTATATTGCTGACATTCTGAGTATTTGTGCATAACTGTGGATAGAAGCCAAACCCTCCACCAATGCAGATAGACCTGACATCCATGTATGATAGCGGAGTCTGAGGGCATCCAGTATAGCATCATTATCTAAAGATGGAAATGGTGGCTGTGTCCGTTGGTACATCATTCCTGCAAGACAGCAAGAGGGGAATACATTACAGGACCAGATACATGGATGTCCACTATGTACAGACCCTACACACCCATAATGGCCTGCACTATTCACTGCTCCCTCACCCATCATACCCTACAGTCTAGCAACACACTACATGTGTGGCTATCACCAAGATAGTAGCAATGCTGGGTAATGTCCTTTTTTAATTTCTCCATATCTTTTGGGTTTCTAATACCATGACAGGAATTAACCCAATTCCTAAGTCAAAGTACAATTAAAGTTACTGAAATTAGTGTTGTTCCAATCTTTGATGTCAGCCAAAAGTGCTCTTTGCAGCACTCAGAATGTGTGCAGGAAAGACCCCTTCTGCAATTCGTATGGGGTTACATGGATTGGTAACATATCAAAATATGGCTGTAGATTCTTTTTTATAAGACCCATTGCTCCAACTACTATTGGAACTGTCTGGGTATCTTTCTTCCACATTGTTCTCGTTTCTGCCTGCAGATCCTGATATTTTATTACTTTGTGTCTCTCTGTATGTAAGACACTGTAGTCACTGGGTGTAGCAATTTCAATGATCCATGCTACTTTTGTCTTCTTTTCTTGGACCACTATATCCAGTTTTCTAGAATCTATCCTGTGTGCAGTGACTGATTCTGGTGTATGTCTCTACACCCATCATTGCAGTCTACTGTGGTGGGCAAATCTCTACTAATATGTTATACGGCCACTGTCGGACAAATAGCAGTGTGCTACTATAACAACTATATGGGGACAGTCCAGCAACACCAATGTGCCACAATGCCAGAAAGCAATGCAAACCTGCTGTAGTATATGTTAACTGTAGGCATTATACCTCTCAACTATACTGATGTTTGCAGAATGTCAACATGTTTGCCACATAGATGTAGTTCTTTTTGCACTAACTTGTAGATGTCTGACAAATGGTTGTCCAATCATTGATGGCTGCTGTCACAAAATTAAAACAGAATCTGACTGTCACATGTCATACCCCCTCAGAAAACACTTATGCTGCAGTAATGTCTATTAGTCTATTCACATTTTTACTTTCTATGGCCGATATGTATACTCTGTTTCAGAGTTTGGGTCTTTGTCCCCCCATTAATTGTAGCTTTGTCCTAATTTCTTACTGTAAGAGGTTGAGAGGTATGTTAAGCATAGCTCTGAACCAGACATGGATGAATTTCCATGAAACAGGACTTAGCCAGAGTACATCAGGGACATTCAGGGACACTTTTACAATGTTAGAACTATTTATGCGTGACACTGACAGACTGAGAGGAGGTGAATTATAGTACATTGTTTGATGTTACAAGACTGTGCACCCTTACTTAGTGTTACTAGGTCTTATGTGCAATCCACTATCTTTACTACAACAGCAGATCATTGTAGGAGGGATTGATAGGGACAACGCAGACATGTGATTCAAATAAGGGACAGTTGAGAGGCATGGCTGTAGGTGTTGGACAGCAGAGTATCACAGACATGTCAATATCATAGATCTAATACAAGCCTACTGTTGTAATCCCTATTCCCCATATCTCCATCCTCCCATCAGCATCCTGTTTTATGGGAAAATCTAGTACATAACTGGTAGGGTGATGTATTCCTTTTGAAGCATTATTCTACAAGTGCTTTGCACGTACACTGTCTGTGTGAGTAAAACCACATATGGACTTGTTCCATATAAGCAGCTGCTTGCCTTTTGTAGGTAATGCTCATTAACAGATAATTGCCTCTGCACCAATCTGTGGCTCAGAATTGCTAATTGCATTTAAAACAGCTGAATTGCACTATCAGTAGCTAATGACATGGCACCACAGTGCAAAATATAAGGCCTTCATGTAGGCCTTGTGCCCTTTCTTAGTTTTTGACATGGACATTACTGAGGCGTGGAGACTACAGCATCACAGAGGGTATGTACAGATACTGTCCACTGTAGTGATGTATTACATATGTCCACAGTTTTGCCTCATATGTTTGGTCAGTGTCTCATGACAGTGTGGTCATCTGGCAGTTCACTGGCAAACATTGTCGGTTGAGGTCAGTGAGGGGGAGAGAGACGTGAGTGTCACACTTCATACCCATCAGAATATGCATGCTAACACAGTAGCTGCTATTCTATCAACTTTCTATCTTTTTAGGTGCAAACTGTGAAATATGTCCCTATCTCTGGGCCTTTGCCCCCCCCCTTTTATGTATGGTTGTGTCTGGATCCCTTGTTATAGGAGGTTGGGAGGTATGGTTGGTCTGTAACAGCTACCTTAAAATACAGCTGTGTATTCTCCAGGCTGCAGCTGCCAGGCCCCATCCCCTGAGGCTGTTCCACCTGGAGGTGGTGCAGGGGCAGCAGAGGGGTCACCACTGGCCTGGGTCCCAGACATGCCAGGACCCAGTGCCACAGCCAGCTGAAGCAGGGAAGTCAGATCACCAGGAAACAACCTACCCTGTTGTGCTGTGGTGATGGAGGTACATCAATAAGTATAGGTTAGTTATGAACAAAACCATTGTTAGCAATAATAGCATGCCAGAACATTAGAAATAACCCCATTACATTTCAATGCATTTTATGTGAAACACAGCAATAAATAACATAACAGTCAGTATATTGACAACATGCCAGTAACAGTTATGGCTTAAGACCAACAGAATAGGTAATTAATTTAAAGAAATACCTAAACTTATGAAATACCTATCTTCTTCTTCTTCTGGCTTTTCCCAGTTAAGGGATGTCACAGCAGATCACCTGTCTGCTCATGACTGGCAGTGGAGTTTTATGGTGTCAAGTTGCCAGCCTGGCACCCAACCTTCCACAGAAGGCACACACATGCATGCACTCATGCCTAGGGCCAATTTAGAGTGTCCAATCTACCTACAGCATGTCTTTGGGATGTGGGAGGAAACCAGAGTATGCAGAGGAAACCCATGCGACCACAGGGAGGACATGTAGACTCTGCACAGAAGGCACCACAGCCAAGTATTGAACTGGCAAACCTCTTGCTGTGAGGTGGCAATGCTAACCGCTGCACCACCACAGCCACCCAAACTTATGAAATACCTATAAGAAATCATATATGATGATTATGACATGGGAAATAGTATTACAATTTTTTATAAGATAATGGTAACTTATAAAACAACACCCAGATCTTCATATTGGAATATATAGCAAAAGGGCACTCATTACAGCTAACAGAAGAAATTAAATCAAATATTTTATTATTAATAAAACATTCATCCTTTACACAATACTGGAAAGGTTTTAATTGGAAATGCTTGCACAGAGCATTCTTAACTCCAGATAGAATTACTAAAATTAATTCTTCCACAATGGGAATATGTTGGAGGTGTGAGCAAATACACAATGCAGATTGGAATCACATTTTTTTGACTGTGTTAAAATTAAGCCATTTTGGAATGGTATTAAAAACTATTTACAAGCTTTATTTAATGAATCATTTAACTTATCTAAAGCTCTGGTATTATTAAAAATGTGTACGAAGGTCCTCATTTGAATGAGTCAAATATGTATCTAGTATGGACAATAGTTGCAATCTCAAGGAAGTGTATAACAAGAAGATGGAATACAAACACAATACTGACTTTTGAAGACTTCTACAGCCTACAGAAGACCACATCATTGTTAGAAATTAAAATTAAAGAATTAAGGATTCATCCTAAGCCATTTATTAACAATCCATGGAAAAATGTCTTATCATTGATTGACACTTTACAATAACTGAACAGATACACTCTGATAACTGGATTGTTATACCTATAAAGTAATTGTATATATTGAGATCTGTTATAGTGTCAGGCTGATGTAAATAGTGTACATAGTTATTAAGATGTTATATACAAATACTATAGAAATTATTCAACTGTATTTGAAAAATAAAAATGTTTTGAGAAAAAAAGAATAGGTAATTCAACAAGATATGTTAATATGCAACCATTTTAATACATAATAATAAAACACATGTCCCAAAATAAAGTTTAATGTAACAACATGTTTTAATAGTAAACCATAAAGAATGAATAACAATAATAAATAAATGAAGATAAGGGGTGGGGAGAGAGAGAAATACAGTCCATTAAAACCATTATAGGCTAGATAGTTGAAAACAGTACTGCTATTTACTCTACAGGTATGTCCTGTCTTTATGTGAACAAGTGTCCTATAGCTGCTCTAGCATGTACATACCTCTCAAGCTAAACACATGAGACAGTATGGGCCAAGCAGTATCAACTGCAGGTACACAACTACAAAGAGCACTTGCACATCAGGTGGACCTATATAACTACCAAGGTGTACTGTGAGCTGATGTAGTGATACTTTGATATTTACATAATCATGCTGATGATAAATCCATGCAAGAGGGATTACACACTACTAATTACATTATGTGACAGCATGACACTTGAGAGACATGTATGCGTACAAGCACAGAAAGTAAGCAACTATCATTCATTGCTTGGCAGGCATGGGGAGAGAACCCAATAGCAGTGACTGCAGAGGACATCTGCATCGGATGTATTAACTGACTGCAGTAACCTTTAACAGACACTCCAGGCATACAGCCATACCAAAGATTACACATTTTATTTCTTTTATTTTTATTATTATTATTATTATTATTATTTCCTTTATTTTATGCTGTATTTTCACATTCCTGGTAATAATTATAACAGTCTGTGACATGCAAAACACACAATTATTTACTCATAAAATGGGCTACCTCTCCCATTTACCTGTATTTCCTGTGGTGAGAAAATCTGTACTCCTTATGTAACTGATACTGTAATTTTTCATGCTACATAGGACTGGATTTGAATCCTGGTCTGTGTGTGACAAAATGTACCTCATACAGAGCATTTAGCTGATTACTGATTGATGGATATTTGTCTAGCGCTCACCTGGAACTAAAATATGACCTGGTAAAAGTAGTACAGTTTTATACCAAACTGCAGTGATGGTTGATCACACATGCATGGAATTCAAGCATGACAGAAATACTAGGTAACCTATACATTACTACATAGAATGCAGGTGTACACAATATATTGTTAGTGTGTCGAAATATCTGTGAAGTCAACAAAAAATATCTGATTATGGCTTATTATTTGCAGTCTACAGCTATTACACTGTTATACTTGATTGCAGCACCATGCCTCACAGCCTGAATGCATATAGTTGACATGCAATGGTGAAAACAAGACAATCCTGATGTGCACAATTTACCTTGGTGTTATTGCTATTGGTTCATGTGTTGTTGCAGAACATTTGTCATAATTCATTTCTTATAAAAAAGCTCTGACTTTACACTTATAGAACAACAGACTTTATTAGATATACCTTCATACAGGTACTGGCAATGTTTCATGTTTTTATTGCAGAACAGTTGTTATAATTGATTTCTTGCAAAATAGCCCTAATTCCACACTTATTGCACAACAGACTTTATTAGAGATGCCTTCACTCAGTTACTGGTATAGTTTTGAGTTATTATTGCACAACAGTTGTCATTATGCAGGTGTGGCAATACAGCTGTAATTCCACAGCTATTGCACTACAAACTTTATTGCATATATTTTATTATGGTTAATACTTTAGTCTTCCCTGCTTATTGAACTGCAGTTGGCATAATGCACTTATTACAGTAGAGCTGTAAGTCCACATTCATTGACATACAATCTTTACTGAATATATTTAATCATAGTTAATGCTTTACTCTTTCTTTCTTATTTGACTATAGATAGCAAAATACATCTGTACTCACCACACTCAAGGTGCAACCTGGCCAAGCACACAACATGCACCTCAATGTTGCGAGCCCTCTCCTCTGTAGCTGTTGGGAGAGAAGCACACCATTATGCATACCAGTTTATCATACATTCAGATTAGGTATTAATGAAACAAAGGTAAAAATACTTACAAACTTATGGGACATTCCCTGCCTGAGCTTCTTGGACCCAGGTGTCCAAGAGATCCCCCTTTTGACACTTTGGTTCATCATGGTGGTGATAAACCTGCTCACCTGTCTGGGGGATACCTGTCACACTGGTGAGTTCATGTGCCCACCAGCCCCAGGCCTCTGCCTTGCACTCTGAGCCCTGGAACCCTCCCTGCAGCAGCCAGTCATCGTGATTTTTCACCAGGAGTCCAAACATGACCTTAGACTCCTGAATGCCTCACAGCTGTGCCCGGAAGCTCGCATCCTCTCCAACACCAGCCCTAGTCACTACACAGGCAGAACTCCAACAGATTATGCTGTATTCCTACTTAGTGAGCTTAATATAGCCTGTTTTCAAGCCCTTAAATGCCATTGAGCAACATTTATAAATGCAGCTCATCACTTAACACTGCACAAACCAACTCAGTCAAGCAGTGCTTAGCAGTGCTTCATGGTGCGCAAACCAGCCAAGTGGTGCCAAGCAGTGCATAAACTGTTTGTTTATGCAGCGCTTAGCAGATCTTAGTGGGTCTTAGCAGAGCTTAGCTGAGTGCAGCAGGACAGAATTTTAAAATAATTAGCATAATTTGTATTTTGAAAATAAATGCTTACTTGCTCTTCCATGTATTCAAGCCCTGCATCTACTGCATATGATGCCATAAATCTACCTGTTTAGCTATGTGGATATGTGGAATTTTGCTATACCTTTACATATATCTCTGAACTACCTTTCAGCAGTGCTGAGAATTGCTCCATGCTGTGCTAACCCACTCAGCTACACTTAAACATGACCTTTAAATAAATGATTAAATACATCTGGTTTCTATTTTTAGATGTCTGGCAGGTGTCTCACCACCGCTTAGCATTGTTGAGCTCCACGTCGAGCCACGCAAACATTCTATTTAAAAATAATTAAGAAAATAAATTACATTGCTATAATACAATTGGACAGTGCAGGGGAATGTGTTAATCATCTATGGACACAGTTAGCACACTCCCTACACTGATTTAATATCTGTGTTCCACAGCTCTCCCTTGGCAACATGCCATAATTAATATGCATGACACACTGCTTAGGAAGAACCATGTATACGGATATGGTAACATTCCGTGTAGGCTCTACACTATGCCTACATGGATTTTATTAAATCTAGAGGTATGTCATTTCTTTTTTTCCCCTTTTCACTAGTTTTTGCATTCTATACGAGCTTTAAGTTCCATTTGTTTAACTCCTTTTATTGTTGAAAGTGCCTTACCCTTTTTCATATATTTCATTATTATATCTGACTATTAGTTCCCTGTTTTCATTTTTGTTCACTTAATGTAATATTTTCTCTTAGTTTAAATATTCTTCATTGTACGTATCTTTAAAAGCTGGCCACCACTCTTTCTAGTTTCTCTAAAGCAGTCTCATATTTTTACGATAGTTCTACAATTTCTTTTCCTATTCTTTAAACTATCTTACTTTCTGAAAACTCCTGCATAATCATTTTATTTTTTTTCTAAGCTTATCTTCTCCTAGTTCACCTAAGTTTTCCCATAAGTTGTTAAGTGACCTGAAAAATCAGCCTCTTGTTTTCCCATAGCTACTGGTTTCAAATCTTTTGAAAAAAAAGTAAGTCTGTTTCGATTTTAAACTTACCTTTAACACCTCATTTTTTTCTTGTTCTACCCTTAATTGTTCTAATTGACATACCTTTAAAAAATCTAAAATATATTGACTTATTATACCCTCTTTTTCTTCCCTCAAAGTAAAATTGCACTGTCCCACCCAAATTATTTTAATTGCAGGGTACTATAACAAAGTTTATTTTTTTCAAAATTAACTCTTCCTTTTATTTGCATGTTTATAAAAATGAATTATAAAAATATCTATTTTTGCTAATATTTAAAATAATATACATAATCCTAGAACACTATTGCTATATGAATAATCTCAGATCTTTTTCTACTTGCAAAGTGCTATTCTTCAATATTTCTATTCTCCTATCAACCTTTTGGTCATACAAAGTTTGTAATAACATTCCTTTGCATTTTATTCATATTTCTAATATCCAAGAAATATGTTATATTGCTTAGTATTATGTAATACCATCCTGCCACCTAGTTTATGTGTGGTGACTCTATACTGTTCATTTTTAACTATATAATTTCAATGTTATCTGTTTCCTTCTTTCCCTTCTTTAATGAATAGTATTACTCAATGTTTTGCTTTTTCTTTCTCTATCTCTTGGGTTTACCAATAGACATTCCATATTATATTTATTTCCTCTGATCTGTACTATATTCTTTTTCTCTTCAGTGTCTAAAACTAAAATCTATTTTTCCGTTTAATAGCTGTTTTCTTTTTGTCATGTCAGTATCACATGCTTTGTCCTTTTTAGGTTGTGTAGGCACGAACTCAGTGTCTTATCACTCACCTTATTTTCTGTTACTTCTTCCTGTTCTATCACACTAAAATCTATAAAAATCATCTATTTCTACAACATTTAATGACAATCCTTCTCATTGTTCATGTATGCAATTAAACTAGGAATGCTTCCAAATTCTGAACACTTTGCAATTTATTTTTATGTGCCCCTTCTTTCCACACCATCATTAGATTTTATTAAACATGCAGAAAACCTCAACAGTCTATAAAATATTATTAACACAACCACCCCAGATATCCAGGTGCGTGCGATCACACCAAGTAGAATGCAAATACAAAACCAGCGTAGGCAGGGCTCCAGGTTCCAAGTAGTAAAAAAGTTTAATGAGCAACAGAAAAAATCCATAAGACACACAAGCGCTTTCACCATAGGCTTCATCAGGTGTGATCAAGAAACATACAAATCACATCCATTTAAATACAAATTTAAAATCACATGACAAAAATGTTGAGAACTTAAAGAAACATAGCATAAGAAATGAACTGTGAATATACTTTGTGTAAAATATGAAACTTAGTTAAAAAATGATTAAAAACAATTATAAACATGAATCTAGACCTGTTTATTTCTTACGTAATGGTCTAGATGTCAAAGTAGGTCTCAAAGGAATGCAATCATTTAGTCCATGTCCAGCATTAGCTCTCAATTTAGTAATCTATTGAGCTTCAAGCTCTTCTGTTTTTAGCCTAACATCACCTCCCCTTTTACTTGCAAAATTCATACCTATAACCATAAAACTAAAACAATGGGTGGTATAAGTATTCACAACATGTTTTTGCCAAAGCATTAAACATGCTTCTCTTGCCTATATGGTACAGGTGTTCTCTAATCCTATCTTTCAACATTCTGTCGGTTTTACAGACATAAAATTTTGTGCCACCTTTACACACAGCCATATTTACTACATGCATACTTGTACAAGAGGCCTTAATATTAAATTTGAATATTTCACCTGTATCTGGATGTAAAAAACTAATGCCACTGTTAATATATGAACAAAAAGAGCAGTGGTTACATGGCTTAGTATTCCTTTGTATTCTGAAATTATAATTATCTCTGGGTGTGCATAGGTGCCTCCTAAGGTATTTTTTATTTCTAAAGACAAATTGTGGAACAGAATCTTTGAATCTACTGACATGCTGGTTCGTTGTCAGTATATTCCAATTCTTCTTAATGATGCTAATATACCTTTGAATATTATTCGAATATGCCAAGGACATCCATACTTTATTAAAACTTCTACTTCTATAATTACTTCTATCTTAAACTGGCTCAGAAAAATAAGGTTTAGCTCTAGTAGTTCTCATGTCCAAGACATTCAGTACTCCTTTCTCTACCATCTCACTTTCATATCCCATATTCAATAATTACATACCAGTAGTGCATACCTGTTCAGGGTTGACTCTGTCTGATGCTGACACTAAAGGTCAGTGAGTGTGTGTGAGCAAAAAAGAGAAGCAGACAAATATTTGGATAAAGCAACAAATTGCCAGTGAGGCAAAATGAGTTTTAAGCTGCATGACTGAATCATGTTGCTGTTGTCTGTGTGTCTGTAGGGGTACTACAGATGAAAATGGTGTGTTAGTGTCTGCATGAACACAGCCAAGCTCAATGCTAGCTCTACATCTTGGAATGTCAAACAGGTGTGAGCCCTGAGTGGTAAAGGTGGCAGTTCATCGTTGTCATCCCTGAACATGAGAACTGGCTCTGCCAGGACTTGCATTGGCATGCCGATCCCAAGGTCAGAATCGCTGCTACTACCTGAACATGAATGATGTTTGCTGGATGAGCTCGCTTAGGAGTTTGCCCAGGAACATGACCCCATGGCCTGCCATGTCTGGGTGTGGGCAGCTCACCAAGTAATGGTGCAGTAGAAGTACTGCCACTATGGGAATGTGATCGATCACAGGCACCTTGTCTAACAACAGATGATGTGGCTGACCTACATCCACAAGGATGCCCTCCCCCTCCCAGCAGATGTAGCATCATAGACACCACTCATTTCAAAGTGTCATTCATCCATTCCATTGAATCAGCAACATGGTGGAGGCAGTTACACATGTCATCCTGTGCTACATCAACAACCCTAAGCATTTCTCTGGAGCATTGATGTGAATGTGCCTGGGCCTCCATGATGGACCTAAACATACATTGAGGGGCATGGAAAGAGACACCTGGATCAGGTGGAGGGTGGACAGCAGGCCTAGTCTGAGCACCCCTAACAACCCTCCTGCATGGCACCTTGCCCCACACTTTAGTTACAGATAGAGTCAACAGACACTGAAGCCACAGTAACCAAACTTCTCTAAGCAATTGTCTTGCTCTCCACCTGTCCAATTTCCGAGAACTCACTGGAATGGGTAGGTGTAGGCCTACTGGCTGTGTCCGATGGAATTGCAGGCAATGGCTGTATGTCAACCGTAGTGTCAGATTCAACCTCTGCACCCCCTGATTGTGCCTCTGTTTGGCCACCATCATTATCAGAGGCTACTGATACTCTGACATCAGGTGGTAGATGTCCCACACTTCCACCGTCAGGATCACCTGTGATAATAAGCAACAAACACAGAAAAAATTAAAACCTAAACTACTGTGCTCTAGTATATGCTAATAAAATAGTTCTGACACTATTAGATAGTACATCAATGCACACAATAGTCCTGACATCAACAGTACACACTAAAATATTTCTTTGAATTGCTCATCTGTACTGAAATAAAATGTTTGGGTTACCATGTGCAGATGATGGTATCCTCTGCATGCCAGGTGATCCTGGAAGAAGTTAAGCAAGAGTTAAGGACAACATCATCATAATTAAGAGTAACATCAGGGGTAATACGTTTTCCCCTTTATATGTCCATTAACTATACTTTTAACAAGAACTTGGATGACAACTCCACCCTAAGCTAATCAATCAGAATGCTTTGTTAACTATAACAATCTTCAATCCCCCCCAAAAAAATCTTGTGAAATAGAAGTTATATATGGATTTAAATTGTTTTGATATACAACACTATTCAACAATTGAGATAAAAATGTCTACCTGGAAGCTCTTCCTAGGACATGCAGGACATGCTTGCTGTACCTGAAACAGTAACACCAATGTTAAGGACATGCTGTTCTGAATTCTCCTGGGAGCTGACTGGATCCTTGACGGTGGACAGGAACTTTTCATTTGCTGTTTGTGGTGGCTCTGTAGCAGGCCCCTCCTGGTACCTACCTGATCATGGCACACTGCAGCTGCTCTCCTCTTTGCTGATGAGATAATGCCAGTGGTCCTATGGCGCATCTGGTCATATGTCCTGCTTTGGCCACCAACTGTATTAACACCTGTGACAATTTGCTGCCAAATCTGCATTCTGTCTGACATATCTCCACATCCCCTTTCAATCTTGTTGCCTAAAAGTGTCAACAATGGCCTGATTCTCAGGGTCATTGTAGTGTGGTATTCAAGGACTGAGACTCCTGGATGGCATAGTGCTAGGTGTCCTAAAAGGCAACAGAAGGATAATACAGACATGTATCTCATAACTACAAAACAATTTTGACCAGATAAAACATAAAATGTAGCATTTCATTATTACCCACAGGAAGAACATAAAACAGTCTAGAGAACTGAAATATGAGCAACGGGCAGGATGCAAAAAAGGAGAGTAACAATAGCAACATATCCTTGTTTGTGCCATAACAGAAATGCAGCTTTGCTTTCACCCAAAATAGAATAGGGCAAATGACACATTTTGCTAACAAGCCATGTTTGAAATGCTAAAAGTGCTATCAAATGAACTGTTCCTGGAACATGTCTATAGATTTAACACAGAACATCTCATTTTAAGGTATTGGCAATCACATATACCTGTGAAATGCCCTGACAAACATGCCCATGCCATCAGTACACTTCTAACTAATGCATATAGATAAAAGTGTAAACGCCTTTGCTATCAATATATATATATATATATATATATATATATATATATATATATATATATAAAACATTAAACAGAATTTTATTAATTACATTCTATCATATGCAGTATGTAGCTGACAAAGTGCAAGCATAGCTTCAGTAATCCTCTGTGCAGCTACATCCTAAAGTAGTAGCCTATTTTCTGTATTCTCCACATAAACAAGTCTCTTTACCTTCAGTTTCCCTATGGTTGCCTTTTTATGGTGTAGATTCAGGGCTGTCAGCAAGGTGGGGGTGTAAATCAGGTGTGAACTAATTAGAATTGCTGAATCTCAAATACTTGGCTCTGTGTTGCAGATTTAAACATAGTGCAGGCACTCCCTCTGTGCTAGTTACTAATGGATTGCAACTGTGAATGATTATTGGTTGGGAGAAGGAAAACACAACAGCACTGCAGGCTCCCCTACATCCAGTGGGTGTGTCAGGTTCGACTTACAAGGTGTTAGATGTAATTTTGTTAAGGTTGGAAATGTAAGTAAGGAGCACACAATTCACAGGTTCTGTTCATTAACATCCAACCTCCCCATCATTTGTTGGCAACTGTATATGACATCATTGCCATTTAATATCCTCACCTATTTTAAGAACAATGATATAGAATGGCTTACAGACTGCATATTTCCGAGTACTGGTCAGATAAGAGAAGAATGACCAATGAACACAGAGAGGTAAGACAGAACTGTATAGATCTTCAGATAAGCTTCTTCTACAAATAACTAAGTCTGTCAACTTCCATGATGACTCTCTGCACTGCAATAGTGTCTCCAATTTATGGAACATGACCCCCCCCAATCAATACTAACCTCCATCAACCCCCAAATATTTAAAACACTGCTCAAGTCCCACCTATCCAAAGCATGGCTATGCTACTGTCTTAATCCCAGCTGAATAATAACACTTGTTCATAATTTCCATGTGTCTGTTTCCATAATTAAATACTTTACTACTAAGTTACCCTCCATCTCTTACTCCTACTATCTTTGCTCTCTTTTTCCTTTTTATGTACACTAACACAATCTTATAACTATACACCTAATGATAATATATTTTACATAACAAATTCTATATTTCAAACTTAAAAGCTAGCATAAATTCATATATAAAATATTGATTGATTACTCATACAGTTTTGATAATTGTACATATATTGTATTGTTCTTATACTATTTACCTAGTATGAATCTTCCTTTGAGAGTTCAACTTATGTTAGCACTGTAACCTATGACTGCTTTCTGCTATGTTTTTCTATGTTTTACTTTAATTGTGCTATTAAATGTTTGCGTTCTGATCTTGAACTCTATGTAACTTGGGGCTTTTCCCCCTGACCTCCACTGAAAATGGGCTAACCACCAAGTCGGACTACCCCAGTAAGCAAATATAAATAAATAAATACATAAATAAATAAATAAGTAAATATTTGCAAGCAATAGTCATAACTGATTGTGTGATCATGCTGTGTACTACATCCAAAAATGATAAATGTACAAATAACAGTTGCATGTTTTCATATTACTGTAGATGAGGTTACAGTTGGTTGTATGCAGAATGATTTTAGTTTTTTGCTGCAAAGCTGTTTGTGTGGCAAATAAGGATAATGCCCCTTCCTGTGTTCTTAAGGTTCATTGGAGTGAGAGTACAAATCCAGACCTATGTAGAAATATATCATATGCACTAACATTTTCTAGTGCGTATGTTATAGATTGCTTTTCCTCATTTCAAGTACTTGTCTCTTTTTTCTGTGTTGTTCTCTCCCTCACCACAGTCATGGTGTCCCCAACCTTCTGTGTCCATCACCATCCCTGTCTCTTGTCTTGTTTGTCTCGTTTGTTTGCATTTGCTTCCATACCTATTCAGCTAACCTGACAAAGACATACATACATCCTTTATGCAGCAGTCCTCTCTTACTGAATTAAAAAATTAAAAAAATTGGCACCTGTCCCACAAAAAAAAAAAAAAATTGCCCCATACATATCTTTTCATTTTGCACTCATGTCTTCTTGATACACTTGATCCAGTCCAATTGACTATACAACATGATTGCATTGTTGTCACCCCTCTTTGTGGAGGTGCCAGTCCAAATTCAGTTAATATTCTGCACATATTTTCAGTTTACACTATTAAAGAAATGTATAGCTGTGGTTCTTTCCTACCTACCTCCTGCACATTTCTCTGTTGCTCTCCCTTTGTTCTTCCCCCTACTTGCTTTTTATTTCACCACTTTCTTATCGACCCAGTTTAAACACCTATAATCTAGTCAAAAAATAGAATCAAACACAACATATACGTGGCAGAAATAGCAATGGATTCCTTCAATTTTTGGCCTCTATTTTTGCACTGAGTTTCATATTGCACAACAATGTGCAGCAATGGTGTGTGGTGGCTACAATGCTGCTATCTCCATCCAATGCCACTTAACCCCACTGTGCTATGCCAGCACAGGGCAATACATGTACTACAAAGAATTCATGTTATTGCATTATCACTGCTCATTTAAAAGTCTTTAAAAGTATTAGATACACCTGGATTCAAACCCACTACCATCTGGGCTCAAATAGAAATGTGTCAGTGCATTTATACTTGCTGCCTCAGAGTCAGGTATGCAGCAGGTATGTTTCATAGACTCAGTACTAACTCTCAGACTTTTCACAATGCGGCTCACATTTCCACACTGCTTAACTCTGCTCAAACATGGAAAGTATTGAAAATGTGAATCTCACATGTGCAAACACTTTACACCATTGCACAAACCTGCTGCTCACCACACTGTGGAAAATGATATATTATTATGTATTGCTGCTGCTTACCACATATTTGCAATACAACCAAGTGTTACCTCTCCCAAGCACTGCAACCCAGGTGTCTCAGTACTTTTCAACACATATATCACCTACACTACTGACAGTAATTGTGTGATTGGGAGGGTGGCCAAATGGTTAAGGTGTTTGCCTTGCAAGCACAAGGTGCAAGGTTTGAGTCTCACAAGGGATAATTGGCTAGGCTTAAAATGGCTCGCAAGGGCAGTTAGCTTAGTACTAATCTATGAATCTATGAATCTATGATACGCAATGCACATCAATCTGATAAAATGCAGAGCTAAAGCTATTGACCCATAAGCCCAAAAAGCCTTATCCGCATGGCTAGGGAAGGGATCAGCATGGGCCTTATCCACAGGGACATAGGCGACCCTCAACCCAATTGACCAGACTCATTTTGGTTTTGTCAAAGGTAGATATTTCTTATTAAACATTGTGGACTTCTTTGATAATGACTGCAAAGAACTTGATGAGGGATAACAGGACATACAGCTATGCTGATTTATCCAAGGCCTTTGACACTATCCCCATTCAGGTATCATAGAGAAACACTCTCATCTGATGATTAACCCATGCAATAGTAGATGGATATCCAACTGGCACACCGACAGAATCCACACTGTCAAAGTTGGGGACTGCATCTCCACCACTAGACCACTTGTCAGTAGAATACTACAGTGATCTATGCTGCACTCTCAACTGCTTGGAAAATATGTCTCTGAAGTCCAGGCAAAGGTAGATGGCCTGTGACTTACCAGGTTTGGAGATGATTGTTAACTGAATGCAATCATATAGAGTCCCTCAACTATGTTAACATATTACAGAAGGGGCTGACACAGACAACTGATTGGTGCCAAACTCATGGACTGAACCTTAAAGCAAAAAAAAAAAAAAATGCCTAGTTGCTCCATTTGGCAATGAAGTACCCTTGCTAATTATGATATAAATAGCACCCCTATAAGCTCAAATTCAGTGTTACAAGACTTGGGAATACATGTTGATAGAAATCTGTACTTCAGTCACTATGTGTCCACAATTTTGAGACACACATTCTACATTGCACATGTCATAAATGAGGCCATCACATCCAACACCAGGTAGGTCATAGCTCTGCTGTACTCTTTCCTTATCAGACCACTAATTGAGTACATCACTCTGTTCTGTTTGTACCTCACCAGGTACCTGCAGCAAATGGAGAAAACACAGAGTTTTGTGACTGAGAGAATCTAGGGCCTCCAATACATGAAAAACATGGAAAGACTGAATGATCTGCCCCTGTACTCGGTATTATGCAGACTTCTGAGAAGTGACCTATGCCTGGCCTACAAACCAGTTTCTGACCTTTCCCTATGGAAATGCTGTATATCTGCAAATCAAATGGGACAAGAATAACTCACTCCATGGATCTCAACCTAGCATGTGACAAAAAACAAACATGCTGGGGAAACAGATATATCTCCCAGCGATTGCCACTCCTCTGTAATAGGCTCCCATTGCATGTAAAGCAGTGCTCTTCAATGACCCTATTCAAGCTGAAACCTTGACAGCTGGATGGTTAATTGTAAATTCACCCCTGGGCTGGTGCCTTTGTCCTTCATGGAAATGGCCACTAGGTGCTGATCACAAAATCTCTCTGCTAAAATCAACCACCTAACTATGCTCAATAACAGTACCCATGTTTTTACACAGCTAGGCTTGTAAATGCCCTAGAGCCGTTAGGCTAGTGACCTCCTATGAACCTATGCAGGCCTCCCAATATCTTCTCTCCAGCATGCCCTGCTGATGTCATCCACTTTAAGTCGGCCTGCAGTCTTGTCAGACTTGTGCCATGATGCTTGCATAAAGTACTGAACTCTGTAGTCTTTGTACCTAGATGAGTAAGGGTTCTGCTCCCACTCAGTCAACTGTGTGTGTGTGTGTGTGTGTGTGTGTGTGTGTGTGTGTGTGTGTGTGTATGTGTGTGTGTGTGTGTGTGTGTGTGTGTGTGTGTGTGTGTGTGTGTGTGTGTGTGTGTGTGTGTGTGTGTGTGTGTGTGTGTGTGTGTGTGTCTAGCCTGAAGAGCAGAAGTGTATATCTGGTTGGTGGCTTAATGGCTAAGGTGTTTGCCTTATAAACACAAGGTGCAGGGTTTGAGTCTCACAAGGAGTAATTGGCTAGGCTTAAAATGGCTCGCAAGGGCAGTTAGCTTAGTACTAAACTATGAACTATGAACTATGAACTATATCTTGCAGTTACCACTTCAATTCCATGGATTGACAGTATTTTGATTGTTGCACATGTCTACACTTGCATTTCATTCAGGCCTCCCAACATCTTCTCTCTAACATGGCTTGCTAATGTCATTAACTATAAGTTGACCTGCAGTCCTGTAAAAGTCAGAGTTGTGCCATGGCACAGTTCTGTAGTTGTGTACATAGAAAGATTGGAGCTCTATTTTCACTGCAGTCAACTGTTTGTGTGTGTGTGTTTGTCATCTTGCTTGATATTACAGAAAGCCATTTGCACCAGCATGTGAGGCACTATTATTACCATCTTTTTCTCAACAGACTCTGCTGATGTCATCAGCTGTAAAGTGTTTTCTGAGACACTTCAAGTCAGATGTGAGTTGTGGTGTTTGCCTTACATACAGTGGTCTGCAGTCTGTGTACTTAGGTAGGGATTCTATTCTCACTGCAGTCAAGTGTGTGTGTGTGTGTGTGTGTGTGTGTGTGTGTGTGTGTGTGTGTGTGTGTGTGTGTGTGTGTGTGTGTGTGTGTGTGTTTTGTTCTCTTGTTTGACATTACAGAGAGCCTTTTACACTAGCATATGAGACATTGTTATTATCATAGTCACCTCAACAGATACTGCTGATGTCATCAGCTGCATCTGATTTGTAGATATGCATTATTCCCACCTGGACAGGGTCAGAAACTAGCCTGGAGATCAGGCAGAAGTCACCTCATCCTATATGATACAGATTACAGTGACATGACTTTCAGTCTTTCCACATACATCATGGCATAGTTTGTAGGCTCTGTGTTTTCTTTGTGAGAAACCCCTGTGGTCTCAAGTTGCTGCATGTGTCTGTCAAGGTACATGCAAAAGAGCATTATACTCTATCAGTATTCTGATGACGTCCGAGTACAGTATTGTCATACAATCCTAAGATCTGAACATGATGGCATGACTTATGATGTGCACAACATAGGGTTTCAATACTAGTGCGTACACTTGGTGTTTGAAGTTCAGATTGCTATCTTCAGGTATTCCCAGTGCTTCCATCACTGGGTTTCAGCATAACAGGACTACTGTTAATGTAATTAGCATGGAATTCCACTTTTCAGAAGTACAAAATAAAGATACATTTCTGCAATTATTTGTAGACTGTGTGGCTTTGTCACCAATCATTTGTCTGTGATAGCCCCTCCTGTAGTTATCATTATAGGTAGACTCAGTGACTGTACCCAGTATGCAAGAATCAGCAAATGCAGTAAGTCAAAATAGATTCCAAACAGTCAAGCACAGATCCCTGAAGTACACCAATGGTGGCAGCTCTACTGGTACAGGTTGCTTCACCAACTTTCATAGTATGTGTTCTATCAGTGAGCCAATTGGTTACCCATCTAGTGTCATGAGGTTTAATCTCCAGCTGGAAGACTTTCTCAATGATCTCTGCATAGATGATTGCATTCAAACCCTACATCAGTTGAAGATAACCAGTATGCACTGTCTTATCTACATCCAGGCCTAGCACACAGAATTAATAGGCTGTGATAACCTCACAGATCACCTGTCCCATGACTAATCAAATATACCTTGCTGACTCAGTTGAATACACACTTCAACATACAATCCACACAGACTATTTCACTGTAGAAGGGTGTTTTTAACATTTATCCATGTGAGTTGAAGGGGGGATAGCACCCAATGTATGCCTGTGTAGACACATCTTTACTCTTTTCATCTGTGAGGTAGACTAATATGTCATCATGGACCTTTTCTAAATGGATACTAGTGCTATTCTGGCTGTATGCAACATACCTGTGTGAGTTGTTAATGCTACTTCATGTCCTTTATATTTGTTAAATGTCCTCAAAGAGATCATTGAAGGCATGCATGATGACAACAGTATTATCCTTTTGAACTTGAAAAGCCCAAGGCATTTGACTCACATCCAGAATGAGATATTCTGTCAACACTGTCAGATGTGGTCATATACACCTATATCACCAAGTAGGTAGACCAATGTATCACATACATGGCATCTAAATATGTACTTATTTATGTATTTATTACATTTGTTAACTGGGTTATGTCTGACCGAGCCAGAAGCCTGTTTTTAGTGGAGGCCCTGGGAGAAAAGCCCCACAAGCAGTAACGACACTTACAATAATTATAATTAATATAATGCAGTAGACAGTATAGAATACAAACAATAGTACACAGATATACAGAGTCTATAAGCTTATACAGAAATACTAATTACAAAGACAGTGTGCACTAAATAAAATCAGAGACAGTATGTATATATATATATTAACAGTGATGAAAAGGCATGGAGTTAGTTACTATGCACAGGATATCTGGAAACAAAAATGTTCTGTCCATCAAATTAAAACAGAGTGCAAGCTGTTATGGGTCAGCAAGGTTAGAGGAGAGATGGGGGGAGTATAGCTGGAGGTAAAGTAGAGGCTAAGGTATGGGAGGTAGATGAATTAGCCTGGTGCATGACAGGGGCAAAGCCAGTGTTTGGCTAGGTAATATTTTAGGAGTTGTTTGAACTCATGGTGGTGAGGATTTTGTGTGATGGGCTGTGGAAGAGTGTTCCACAATTTGGCTATTTTGTGGGAGTAAAGGGAGTCACCGTGGAAGTTGTGGGAGTGGGATACCCTTAGCATTAGCTTGCTGGAGGATCTGAAGGACTAGGTAATGGTACTAGGTTAGACAAGGTTAGAGAGAGTGGGGCAGTTACTGGGTTGGTAGATTATTCTATGGGTCATGGTCATTTGATTGTGTGATAACTGTCTTCAAGAAGAATCTTGATGAGTGGATGGGGGAATCGTAGGTTTGTCCCGATGATTACGTCCGTGTCACTATTAGACAGAGGCACAGTAAAACTAAACTTTAAAAAGGGCACAGTATACTCAAATCAAGGGGTGGCATAAGCCAAACACAATCAGGCAAGGCTTATAAATGCCCCAGGGCAGATAGCATAGTATGAACCTATGAACCTATGAACCTATAAAAGATTAGGGAGGTCTAGCCAGTTGAGCTAGGAGAGGGCCGTGCAGTAGTGAGTCTAGTAGCAAATTGGCAATTTTGTTGTAGCAAGATTCAAGGTTATTGAGCTCAGACCTACATATGTTTGTGATTATTTGAGATCCGTATAGGAGGGTTGAAAGCAGGTGTGACCAAGCAGTGGGTAGTCTGGCACTCTGAGTGTGGTATGGTTTAGCCCTGTTGAGGGTGTCAAGTTTAGCATGAACTTTCTTGATGGTCAAAGAGATATGCTTGTCAAATTTTAGGTTCTCATCTATTGTGACACCTAACAGTTTAGCCTGGCTAGTGGGCTGTATTTTGGTTCCATTTGACGACGAGATTGTGATAGAGAACTGTCCAGGTTTGAATAATTTGTTTCTTATGTATCGACATGTAACCTATATCTCAGGTCCAGTGATCAGGTCCGTACATCAGGGCTGTCTGCTAGGCCCTTTCCTGTCCATTATTTAAGTAATGGACATCACAGATGACATACATATCCTGTGTCTACAGAGCTGCCTGAAAGACTACAGATTGTGAACAATGGTTAACTCCAACTGTGATATTAGTATAATATAGACATTATCAATACACACCAATGTCTGCTGCCATAGCCATGACAACACCAGCAATGACAAGAAAACATGGGGGATTTGTTACATCAGCAAAACAAACATACAACCCAAGTATAATGTGGACATCACACCTTATAATCAGGCCAATAGGTATGTGACCTGTGTCTTGGGGTAGATGGTATGTGGAGCATCCACCAACATGTGATCACAGTGCTGACTACTCCCTTGTATGTAACATAAGTACTGAGTATGATAAGGACATCCACATCAGATGCCATAATACATCCACAGTTCCCAGCCTTCATCACAATAATAACTGAATACAATGCACCCTTCTTCATGTACCTCCATACACACCTTCCACTGTCGTGTAACTGAATTGTACCACCTTTGTCACAGTGAGCTGCCATACAGCTTATTGGCCATACCTAGCTATTCTTTTTCATGGCATAAACATTATTGTCTGATGGTGTGGAACCCCCATCAAGTTGTTATGCCAGATGCATGTGTACTACCTGTTCTGCTGATGCACATGGTACATGCATAGGTTTATGACAACATTAATGGCATGGATAACATCCATGACAGTGTGGATATAGATAGATAGATAGATAGGTAGATAGATAGATAGATAGATAGATAGATAGATAGATAGATAGATAGATAGACAGATATATGCCATGCATACCAGTCATCTAGCCTGTATTGATATCTATGTCACATACAGGTATAACAGTGCCCCCCACATACCTCTCAACCTGTCAATGTAAGAAATCTGGACAAAACCAGAGAGAATGGGGGGACACAGCCTCAAAAACAGAGGCATAATTTAATTATTGCTCCTATAAACTAGCTAGAATAACAGGTTTTCCATAATTATGTATTGTTTGAAGGATATAAAGTCTGAAACTCAAATGCCTGTCATTATTTAGCATTGTTTAGTGACCTCAATATTCAATGATTTGCCAGAAAACCACACATTTTATGAGGAACAGACCAAAACTTTGAGGCAAAAATCTGGATATTCTGTGAAAATATGTACAGTTGAGAGGTATGGTCCCCCTTAACACCTCCAGTAGATGTTACAGTTCAAGACAGTATGAATGATTACTCTCACAGAGTGTGGACGTATCATAATAATTGTACAAGTGTGTTTGTGCAGAATCATCTCTGATCACTTTAAAATCACATATGTTATGTCAGAGTAATGGGATTACTGGTGGTACTATTCTAATATTGCCCATAATTGTGGTTGCTTCACTTACTATTGTCCATGAACCTTTACCTGTGCCCCACTTGCTGGAGACCTCTGCTGAGATTCTACCTATATTCAAGCATATCAGTTTGCACAGCTTCCCAATACACACCCTACCTTAATTGTATGTCAGATCCATGATAGATGCCCTCTGCAGTATTCATGTAAGGATGCTTATCAAACATAGACTTCCTCCCCATTGTTATGTCACCTTATGTGACAGTTACATAATACACATTTTCACTTTGCAGTCCCTACTCTACCATACTGAAATGTGATTGGTGTTACTGCTATAACTGTCATCCATTGACATGCCCTCATATGCTGTACATTAGGTTGTTTCACCTGTCCTCTTTCCCTGTGTTCATTCCTACAGTTTATCTGTGTATCCTTATTCACACAAACACTTCCCCTGAGTGTCTGTTTTACATGGCAGTCCATGTACCCTTACAGATCATTTACACAGCCTCTGTACAGAATGCCAGGAATGGGATTTCATAATATTCTACACTATAGATACACTGTCCTGTACTGTGTTTGGCCTAAATACTTAATCATACCTCTCAACTGTCCAGATTTTCACAGAATGTCCAGATGTGTTCCTTATCAAATTTTGTACTTTCTGGCTTATCACTGGGATGATCTAAGACTGATGTCACAGAGTAATTACATACATTTGAGTTTCAGACTTCAAGTCCTTCAGAAGATACATCTTAACACAAACCACAGGTTATTCTAACACATTTCTATAGGCAAATATGTCAAATATGTCCCTATTTGTGGGTCATTGTTCCCCCATTATGTTGGCCTTTGTCCAGATGTCTTGCACTAAGAGACCGAGAGCTACTTGTGAAGCCCTGGTGACTACTGTGGGATTCTGCACAAAACTGCAGACCTTAAATGCTCTGATTTACACAGGAGTGCTATCCATGTCTGCTTACATGGTTTCCTGGCCAGCAGCACTGTTGCCAACCACAAAACCTCACTTATTTATTTTTAAATGCTGTGCACAGCATGACTATGGAATGAATGTTGCTTCTCACCACACATCACCACACACATGTCAACTCTGTGTAGTCTTCGCCTGAATTCCTTGAATTCCACTGCTACAAAATAAGTCTGAGTTGTACAAATATATCTGTAGTGTAAAAATATAATAAACAAACAAACAAGCAAACAAATAAATAAGTATATATTTTTGAAATATTAACTAATCTAAAATTCTATAAAAACATGATGTCTTAATAATCATAAAAGGTAATCTGGTACCTTCTCATAATTCAGCTCCCCTAAGTGTCAAAATGGGATTAATAACCAGCATATCATCAAAACCAGGAGGGTTATTTTGCATTAACCTCAAGCTGCCATTATAATTCCTTATATTCGATCCTGTTTTCCCAGGGCCCATCTCTTGGAGGCATATATTTCAGCAGTTCTGTTTTCTTTTTAATGATTACAATGTCTTCATAAATAAATTAACAAACACTCACTCCATTTTAAATTGTATCTAAACTATCTAACCAATCACTGTTCACAATTCATACACCCTTCTTAAAAAAACTTCAATTCAACTGCCAGTTATGAACATATAAAGATTATAAATAACTATAACTTACTATTTATAATAGTTGAAAATGTAATATATTGATATAAATATAAATTTAGATATAGATATAGATGTAGATATAAATACAGATATAAAGTGTTTGCTAATTTTTTTCTGAGAGTTCTTCTTAAACATTATTTTGCAGGAAACTTCCCAATTTATCTGTAACATGCTTAATTTTATTTGTATTCATGCCCACAGTGTCATGTGGAGAAAGCAGTAGCTGACAAATTCACAATGAGTTCATCTGAAGGATTTCCCGCCAGAATAAGTTGCATAGTAGTAATATATTTTGAACTGAAAGCTGTCAACTAACGTCATTTTCTGGTTTGAGCAAAGAGTCATTTTTAATATTTTATATATATATATATATATATATATATATATATATTCGACGAGACCGAGAGACAAGAGAATCATCCGGAAAAGAAGGTCGAACGAAGAGAAGAGAAGTCGAACATCGCACTCGATTGCAGATGCAGAACGAAGATGCAGAGGCCGAAGACGCCGACCGCACCTGCGCCCGAGGATGCGACATGGGGAAAGGCTGTGTGGTACGCTGTAGTGTAACGGACGTGGTGGAAGGAATGGGGTGTGGGGAGTGTGGTAAGTGGGGTGGTAAGGATAAGGTGAGAGTTAAGTAGGGTAGGGGTTAAGGGAGATAGGTGTTAGGAGTTAGGTAGGGGGAAGTTAGGGAAGCGATAGGGGTGGGTTAAGTTAAAGGATAGGGGAAGGAGGAAAGGGTGGGTTAAGGGTTTAAGGTTAGGAGGTTAGGGGAAGTGAGTTAGGGGCGGTTAGGTTAGGGAAGTGAGTGGGCGGATGTTAGGGTTAGGGTAAGGTTTAGTGGTAGCTTGTAAGTGTGGGTGTGTTTTTTTGTTGTGCTTGTTGTGTGTGTGGTTGGTGTGATTTGGGGATTTGTGTTTTTTTTTATTTATTTGTGTGTGTGTGTGCAGTAGGGGGTTTGGTGTTTTTGTGTACACGGTTATTTAGTTTGTTTGTTATGTGTGTGTGGTAGTGTGTTTATGGACTGTCGAATATGTGGTGTGTGATGTGGTTGTCGGGTGTTGTGTGGTTTCGACTATGTCAGGTAGAACCATATATATATATATATATATATATATATATATAGATATATATATTTATAAGAAAGTTCCCAGGTACAATTAGTAGCAATTGATTCAATGTCACACAAAAAGAATAATTGATTAAAGTCCCAGGAAGCATTGCATTACTTGGTTTCTTGTTAGTATGTGTCCTCAGTGTCCCTTTCATTCCCTATGCCTTCCTACATGTTTCTCATGGCATTAGACTTTGATGCCTGAGGCTTTCATTTAATCACTGTTTTGCTGTTGGTATATTTCTGCTTCAGTGCAGTCTCACTGCATTGGACTTAAGCAGCTTAACCTTTTCTTACCTTTCCTCACTTTGATGTTTGCAAGGACTCATACAGAACGAGTACAATCAAGTGAGGTGCTCCTGTAACAGTGAAGGTTTTATCAGAAAGGGGTAACATTCTCACAACTGCATGATAAATCCTTCCATGGAAATATAAATTGCACAATATGTCAAAAGCAAAAACAATTCACTGCAATCTTTTCATTATATTGCATTTCAATGTTTGTACAGTTGTTTAGAAATACAATATTACACATATTTCCCGGGATGCTAGAAAGGCCTTTTCTGTTACACCAGTTTCAAACAAGTTATTGATTTATTCATTTATTGATTTTTATTAATACAGCAGTAGCAGGACACTGCCTACCATAAGATTTGAACCTATATCATATACGTTACAGAACAGTTACCTGTAATTTTTTGTGAGCACATTCTAGATTTCTTCATTAGCCTTACAAACAATCAAGTTTTGTGACACACCTTAATAGGAATTTGCAGAAAAAAGCTAAACTATGAGATGCTGTTGGTATCACATGGCTTCCATTGTCCAGATCCAACGAAACAAATGCTAATGATTAGGTATGGGCAAATCTACAGAAGGGTTGTTATGAACCACTTTCACTGAATGCCTGGAAAGTCTCCCAAAGTTCAAACTTTGCTGGAAAAGTAAAAAGTAAGGTTAAGATTTTGTTTTAATAAACCTTGTCTCAGCATAGCTCCAACCTTACAATCCACAACCCCGTCACTGGTAAAATCTTACATCACTAGACAGATGGCAGTTGCATATTGCCAAAATGATTTTACATAACTTCAGGAAAAGTATCTCCAGAATGAAAATAAGATTAATATGCTTACAAATTCTCAATATGTAAACCTTTTAAGTGAGCTGTAAAATTTATTTGGACATTCCTGTTCCTCGGTCAGTACAGAGGACAGTTTATATCTTTACTGGCAAGACTGGGACTCACTGTTGCAAAGCTGGAGTTTATTGTATTGATTTAATCATGCTAAGGGGCTCAACATAGCAGCTTTCTGCACTATGTTAGTATAAATTAAGAGTACGCATTTCTATTAAAATAAGCTACACACACACACACACACACACACACACACACACACACACACACACACACACACACACACACACACTCCCTCCCTCAGAGTCACATGCTCCAAGGATCTAAACTTTGTCATCACAGTGAACAAAACATGCTGGAGGGATAGGTTCCTGACCCAGAGACTCCCCAGACTCTGGATTAGACTGCCCATACATGTCAAGTAGAGTGCCTCTTTGGCCCTCTTCAAAAGGAACCTTGACGACTGGACGGAAGATAGGAAATTCACGCCAGGGATCACGTCAGTCACCCTGCTAGACAGGGGTCCAAGGAAGTAAATATTGTGACAAGAAATAGCCAGAGAATTGTTATGGTCAGGCTTGTATAGGCCCTAGAGTTGATAGCCTAGTACCAACCTATGAACTTGTGAACCTATGAACACACACACACACACACACCATGCACGCATGCATACACACACACACACACACACACACACACACACACACACACACACACACACACACACACACACACACACACACAAACACACACACACACACAAGCACACACACACACACACACACACACACACACATGCACCTACATAATGCAACTTTAAATCTTGTTTTTTTCATATTGTAACATATGAAATTATTTTTGCTTGTCAGTGTGAGTTCTGATCAGAAGAAAAGGTGAAATTTTTCATTGTCATGATATAACTGCAGAACTTCTAACAGCTGACATCTCTGCTTAGTGTCTCAAACATTTCTGAATAACTGAGACATTCACCATTCATAAGATGTAAAATCCCTTGTCTAAAGACAAAAAAACTAGACCCAAAATTTTGAAGAATAAGACATACCATTTATAGCAGGAAAAAGCACTTTTGTCTCAAAACACCATGTCAACAAGAATTCACCAGATTCAACATCATTAAAAAAATGTTTTAGTTGTACATGCTCACTTTAAAATTCTGCTAGCTGTTGAACTGGTTCTTATCAAGTGATTGTTTTCTGCTTGTTTTATTTGAACATGTTCACTCTAAAATTCTGCTAGCTGTTTAATTTGTTCTTATCACGTGATTTTCTGCAATTTAAACACAAAGTTTTTTTTTAATGATTAATTAGCAAATCAAAGGAGTCCGCTCCTGGATGAATGAAGCATCTTCAAGCCAAAAAACACACAGCTGAACATATAAAAATATTTTATTGTTTTTAGACAGATAAGCACTTTCATATCAAAAATGGTGCTTCTTCAGATCATTCAGAAAACGTTAACTTACAAATCATTTAAGTACCAATAATTAAGTTAAACAAACCAATTAAATCTAATGAAGAATTAGCATAAAACATGTTCCTAGAAACCAATGAAAATTCAGCATGACAGGTCAACCAATCATGTATTTGTTACAGCATTGTCAACATTGGTTAAAGCATGCTGCTATTGTATAAACAACTAGCCAATCAAATAGCTTCAATTGTGTTTCCAACCAATAAGGAAATTAAAATATACACTAATTATGTGTGCCTTAGACTGCCTGATGTTAGTAACAGTGGCTAGAGAGGTTAACAGATCAGTCAATCAGATAATAAGAATGTCATTATCAGTATTGGTGTTTGTAGGTCAACCATAGGACAAACCTATGATTACAAATATATTACAAACCAATATTTTGCCAAAAACACACAGTTGAATAATCACAGCATATAACACTTGTTAAAGCATGTAGCTGTTGTATACACAAATTCGCCAATCAAATAACTTTAAATGTATTTCAAATCAATGGGCAGATTATGATATACAACTAATTATGTGCAGCATTATGCTGCTTGAAGCTATTGACAATGGTTAAATAGTTTAGGTAATCTGCCAGCCATATAACTACAAAACCATTATCAGCATTGGTGTCCATAGGTCGAAAATATACCACTCCTATGGTTACAAATATATTGTGGACCAATGGGTTGCCAGAGACATCCGGCTGAATAAACACAGCACTACGCTACTCTAAACCAGTACAAAATAAAAACTTGTCAAACATTTAAGAGTGCTTATAGAAATCACTAAAATAAAACATAATAATGTGGCATTCAAGCCATATAATCAAAAGGTTTTGAAACACATTCATTTGGCATTGTGTATCAAACAGCTGTAATTGCAATGTCATTATCTGAAATGCACAAAGATTCATGCATATGCATGGAAGAATAACCATCATTCATCTTTAGATGGATGAATATCAAATGAAAAACTATCATTGGAAGACTGGTACACTACAACACTAAACCATTCAAAACAGATATAAAACGTCTTCATGCTAATTGGACATTCACATATAATATTTTCTAAATAAAAAACATACTCATGAGGTCAACTAAATACAATTAATTACTAAGATATGCCAAATTTAAATAGTATTCTCGGATGCAAGAAATAAAAACAAGAAACCTTAAACTAACAAAAAACAGTCTCATTAAAAATAACGAGTAAAACCAGCTTTGCTGTCTAACTGACTTCAAGCATCATACAAGTGAATAAGTAACCTAACCAATCAAGTGACCATAGGACAGTTTAAAACCAATAGGGAATGTTATCTGGCAATCTAACCAGAAACTAAAGGCAGGCAGTAATAAGCTGACAAATATGTCCATGTACTGACCCAAAATATTAAATGAAAAATACTAAACCCAAATATAGAACAAACAGTATAAATATGAAAAATAACACATAATATCTGAATAAATCTTTTACCTATACAAGGCATAAGACTTTAAGTAGGGTTTCAGTGGGACAGAATCATTCAGCCCATAACTTTATCTGTTTGCAGTTGTATGATCCATCTTAACTCACTGTTTTCAGTTAAACTCCTTTTATCACCTAATCTCTTGTCTGGAACCAGTATCTGAACCACCAAAAAACAAATGAATGTTTAGATCTGTGGCTCTTTATATGCTTGGCCAAGAAATTCCTCTCATCTGACCTCTTTATAGTGTGAATATGTTCATGGATCCGCTTTCGGTTTGCTAATCAATTATCTTTTGCTGGTGGTTGCAGCATGGCGAAAGATTTTACTGATCTGGAGTTGGACTATGACCCTAATAGTGGCAATAGATAGGGCTCACAGACACATGTTGAACGTTTTATGGAACATCTACTAGTTAAAGATAATCCATTATTGTGCGCTGCTTTTTCTGGTTATCTGATTGGCTGATCTGTTACACTCCTTAGTCACTGTTAGTAGCCTCAAGCAGCTTAATGCTGCACATAATTAGTGTATATTGTATTACACTCATCGGTTTGGAACACATTTGAAGCTATTTGATTGGCTAGTTGTTTATACAATAGCAGCATGCTTTAATCAGTGTTGAAAATGGTGTTACAATTATATGATTGGTTGACCTGCCATGCTGAATTCTCATTGGTTTCTAGGAACGTGCTTTATGCTTATTCTTCTTTAGATTTGATTGGTTTGTTTAACTTAATTATTGCAATTTAAATGATTTGCAAGTAATGTTTTGTGAGTGATCTGAAGAAGCACCATTGTTGGCATGACAGTGCTTATCTGTCTAAAATAATAAAATATTTTTATATGTTCAGCCGTGTGTGGGTCCTCTGTCTGCTGTTTGGTGGATATATTTTTTAAATGATGTTGTCATGGTGTTTTAAGATTAAAGCACTTATCCCTGTTATTCTTCATTCAATGGTGTTCCTTGTTCTTTAAAGTTTTACATCTAGCTTTTTTTACTTCTTACAAGTTTATACAGAATTTGTTTGGGTAAAATCCCTTGTTTCATTGGACAACCAGTGAAAACTGTCAAATCTATTTTGAAAATGTTGTGTCTATGATAGTTTTATAGGCTCCAGAGCTCTGTTTGTTTAATTTCCTGCAACACTTAGTTTTCCTATGCCAGAAGTACTTCCATCTCATCAAATTTCAGTGTTGTTTCAGCTGTTCTGTCCAAATCATATGTGTAAAGCAAAGATCAGTGCTTCCTAATCTCATTCTGTGATATAAAGCTTATTTTCCTCATTAAGCATTAATTAACCTGACTTTTCATTCATTCATTCTCTGTCTCTGTGCAGCTCAGTATATATATATATATATATATATATATATATATATACATACATATATATATATATATATATATATATATATATATATATATATATATATATATATATGGATCTAGGACTATTGGACGAAAGTTCAATAGTCTTAATCCACAATAACCGAATGCAGTTTAACACAAAAAGCCCTTTCGTTAAAGTGCATTAGAAAAAAAAAACAAAAAACAATAAATCTTTTATGCAGGGGGGCAAGCCCCCCTGCATGCCCCATGTGGGATACTGTGCCCCCCCCACTTTTATATTCTCAATCCGATGTCGCACTACAGTGGGGAAAAGGGAATTTTCCCTTAACCACACCATAGTGCGACCTGCACAACGAGCATACTTATCCGAAAGTGCTGCTTCGGTGAACAACACATTCGGTTAAGTATGTTCGATGATTTCTGCTTCGGCAGAAAGTACCATTGGGGATCTGTACGGAGGGTGGTCTAATGGTTAAGGTGTTTGCCTTGCAAACACAAGGTGCAGGGTTTGAATCTCACAAGGGGTAATTGGCTAGGCTTAAAATGGCTCGCAAGGGCAGTTAGCTTAGTACTAACCTATGAATCTCCTATGAATATATATATATATATATATATATGGGAACACTTCACAATGCAGAAATCCTGAAAGATCGAATGTCATATGGGTGAGACCATATGATCGAACTTTCGGAATCCTGACATTCTGAATGGAGATCTGCATACAGAACAGAATGGAAGATTTCCCTTTTCCTTGCTGTAGTGTGATCTCGGAGTTGGAATGTTTAAGTAGCGGGGGTGTGGGGGTGCAGGGGGGCTTGACCACTGCAGAAACATTTAAATTGTTTTCTTTTTTTTTTGATTTGTTTCAGCATTTCGATATTTTGAAACATCAATCATATGGTCTTGAATCGGGTGCCAGAACCATAGAGCAAGGGGGGAGGGGAGTACCCCCACTTTTCCAGAACATCTCATTTAAAAAAAAAAAAAGCCATGATGGCTCAAAAGCTGAATGATTCAGCTGCATCAGACCTCTCAACCATGAGTTTTGTGGTCCAAATGAAGGGGTGCCATGATTCCCAAGTGGCACCCCTTCATTTCCAATTTTTTTCTTGTAGTTTTATTTATTTTTTCGAAGCTCGCACTGTCGGAGCTGACGTCATCACATGTGCAATGACGTCAGCTCTGTCAGCGCTATCATCCAGTCAGAATGATGTCAGCTCTGTCAGGGCTATCAGCCAGTCAGAACTGAGCTCCTTGAGCTCACGTCATTATTTCCGGTGAGCAGGAAACATTTGGAGTTGTATTAGCAGCAGTTTAGATGTATTACAGATTACACTGCAAATGCACTCATTATATTGCAAGAGCGAGCAGGACATGTTTTGGGGCAATGCATAAGCAGGAGTGGAGTGGATATATCTTTGCAAATTGCAATTGCACAATTGAATTTATTTCAGCGAGTAGAGCAGCCACATGTTTGGGGCAAGCAGTGGATGTATTATTCAGCAGGATTGGATGTATTATGCAGCAGGACATCGCAAGTAGGATTGGATACATTTCCAATAACTGACAGTGAACACACTTCCAAGAGTACTTTTAGGTAACTACAAAAGTTTGGGGGAGAAAGATATTTGCATTTGCATGCTGTAAGGTGTGAGAGAGAATTTTATTTTCATATTTACATAAACTAACATCTATCTCAGGCATGAGAGTCTATGTGGTCAGTATACACGTGGATTGTGTAAAAGTGTGAGAAACAGTAAGGGAAATGGCTTTATGAATTGTCTGTAAATGCTTACTTTTCAGACAGGTAGATGGTTCCACTCTACAAGGGCACTCTATTTGTGATTGTACTATGATGCGTGTGTGCAGGAAAAGAACCACATAATGAAAAACAATGATCATGCTTTGCTTTAAACAGGTGGTTATTGAGAAGCGTGGCTATCACATACTGTCTGATAACGTCTGAGTTACAGGAAATAATTTGCCTAGACCTGACAGTATAACTTAGCTGAATAAACTGAGTACTGGGAAGGGACTGATTTCATGATATATGCAAGTTCATTCTATATTATTTAGCATGGAGGCCAACTGATCTTCAATGGAATCAGAGAAAGAATGATGGAATATATTTTACTTTAAACTTTGAGGTTTCATAATCAACAATTACTTGAATGGAGATACTGTCACAAAGTGGATTGGGAAGTACTGTAACATTTCTGAATTTATTAGGTATATTGTTTAGTATCAGGTCAAGGAAGGCTTCATTGTTTGTGGAACGGTCTGGACTGGTAAGAGTTGTTATTAGTTGAGATAATCACTATGATTCAATGTAGTGCTTTTTATGATAATTCTTCCAATGATGATAATTACCCACTGTGGTACTTATTCAAGATCCTGTCTATTTCCTTCTGTATTCACTTAATACTCGATGGAGGTGGAATATGTCCTACTTCTGATCCTACCTTGTTTCCTATAACCAGTTGTATTCTTAACCTGTTTGGAAAGTCTTAATTCTGGGGTAAGTTACTTGCTATTAGTGAAGGTTTTCGTTTATTATTTTTTTAATCTTATTCAGAAATTGGATGTATTATTCACAGGACTGGTGTCAGTGGGGCAGCTTAGCAGGTTTGGACTCAAGGTGTGTGTGTGTGTGTGTGTGTGTGTGTGTGTGTGTGTGTGTGTGTGTGTGTGTATGTGTGTGTGTGTGTGTGTGTGTGTGTGTGTGTGTGTGTGTGTGTGTGTGTGTGTGTGTGTGTGTGTGGTACAGGGTAAAAAGAGCCTAAAGCCCCTAGCCACCATTTCTGAGCTTTGTCTAGATTTTTTGAGCTAAGAGTTGAGAGCTAAGGCTTTGTTGTTTGTACAGTTTTTTTGTGCTAAGAGGTTGAGAGCTATGGTAAGAAGTGAGAACTGCATTCACTACATGATAGCCATTAAGTTTCAGTCTTCCTATTTTGTCGGGGACTGCTGATTTGGCATAATGGTATGTTGTTCTGACTGCAGTGCACAGGGTTCTGGGTTCAAGACATGCTAGTGAAATGCATGGTGGTAACACAACATGTTATTCTAGCAACTTTCCAAAATTGCACAAGCAATGTTTAAAATGTGTCCCTGGTAAGTCCCTAGCCACCACCACTTGTGAGCTTTGTCCACATTTTTTTTCTAAGAGTTGAGAGCTGATGGTGAGAAGTGAGAACTGAATTTGTATTCCCCCATTATTGGCATTGTTTGTTCAGGTGTGTTTGTGCTAAGAGGTTGAGAGCTATGGTGAGAAGTGAGAACTGAATTTACTAAATGATATGATAGCCCTTTAAGCTTGTCTTCCCATCTTTCAAGAAACTGCTGGTTTAGCTCAGTGGTATGTTGTGCTGACTGTAGTGCACAGGGTTCAGGGTTTAAGACTTGGCAGTGAAATGCATGGTGGTAACAAAACATTTTATGCAAGCAACTTTCCAAAATTATACAAGCAATGTTTAAAATGTCTCCCTGTTTTTTTACCTTTTGCCCCCCCCCCAACTGAAAATAAGTTCAAGAAGCTGTGCAGCATACCTATGGCTTACACTCTACTGTGATTCTGTATTTATATATTGTGTGTAGAAGTAGACTGTTTTCATGGAAATGTTCTGAATGGGGCAGTTTTGTCATTATCGGTGCATGCATTTTGCTTCATTGCCTACTGGAAAAATGTTCAAACAATAAATTTAAAATGCATTTGTGTGTGGAAGTAGACTGTTATCATGGAAGTGTTCTGAATAGGGCAGTTTTGTCATTATTGGTGCATGCATTTTGCTTCATTGCCTACTGGAAAAATGTTCAAACAATAAATTTAAAATGCAGTTGTGTGTGGAAGTAGACCTTTATGATGGAAATGTTCTGAATAGGGCAGTTTTGTCATTACTGGTTAATGCATTTTTGTTTCATTGCTTACTGGAAGACTGTTCAAAACTACAGATTTAAAACACATTCCAACAACTGGTGCTGTATTATACCAGGAATATAATTTAATATAATCAGGAAGGTGAATCAAGGAATGCATACATGTATGCGTGGCCCTAAAAATGTGTTTGAAAACAGCCCGGAGGAAAGTGTGAAAGGCTCAAAATCATGGGCAATATTTAAGCTTTACTCTTGTTACCAAAGCAATGGATGAAGGTAAAACAGTTCACACCACATTACCTTGACCTGGCCAAGCCTTTTGACACAATCCCCTACTCAGGTGTAGTACAAAAGATGAATAATGTAGGCACAAACACTTACATCACCAGCTGCATTGCCAACTTGCTCACAGGATGCAGGAGATCAAAACAGGGGAAGAAACCAGTCACCAATGGGGTCCCCCAGGGTTCGGTGCTGAGGCTTTTTCTGTGTGACATATACATCTCAAAAGTAAAAGGAAATACCAAAGAGCTTTGGCCAGCTAAGTTTGAGATGACTGCAAGCTAGGAGAATTTATTGAATCCCCAAATGACTTAACCATCATGCAGGAAGGTTTGTCCCAAATAATAACTGGTGTCAAAATCATGACAATGCCCTCTGAGAACTGATCCAATTGTTTGGCATTTGGGAACTTGTGTGTACAGTAACCTAACTTTTGACCAACATGTGCCCAGAGTCATAAGAAAGCCTTTCTATATTGCACAGCTTATAAACAAATTGATTGTGACTAGATCTAGAGATGTTGTTGTCCCCCTTTACAAAGCTCTCATTATGTCAATCATTTTGTATAATGCCCACTTTGGCATGTATCTGTCCAGCCCCATGCAACAATTGGAATACCTTCAGAGATACCTTACTAAAAGGATACAAGTCCTAAACAATTGGTCTTGCATGGACCACCTCAAAGATTTATTACTATACTCAGTATTGTACAGAGTGCTTAGAGGTGACATGTCTGGCATACAAACCATCCTCCGACATAATACAGATGGACCTACTGGACATCAGCAAGTCAAATGGCATCAGAAATACTCAGTCCAGTTATCCCCATTGCTGATAATTGTATATTAGCCCTAGTGAGAACAACTGTGATCATACCATTGATAATTTGAGGGGGCCATATAAGGGATGCAGCATTTAGGAACTGCCTCTATCCATTAGTGGCATGAGGGGAAATCCTGGAGTACATTTTCTATTACCCATCCTTAGATCCAAGTTGCATTTGAATATGGATGGATGAGCTTTGCTTTATTTTTATAGATAGTCTGTTCCGGAACAGTGGTAGCCTCTGTGATGTATATCCATCTCTCCACAACATTCTAAGACCAGTCAGGAAATGTTAATTCAAGCACCAAAAGGGAATTGGATAAGCTTAAAATGTCCTCCAAGTGAACCTATGTTGTTGTAGCAAATAGTTATAAAAAAATTACCCTTTTTAGTTCACTAAGTGCCCCTGTCACCCGCCATCCCCCCAGTGTCTAACAGCTTCCGGTGCCTGTGGTCTCGATCATATGAAATTCGATGTTTCAGAATTTTGAGATTCTGAAGTAAAAAAAAAAAAAATATATATATATATATATATATATATATATATATATATATAGTGCCCTTTTGTTTATTTCCATTTAATATCCATAGCTCTTGATGGAGTTCTGATTTTTTTAAGTGTGTTTTTTGTGATTTACTATAGACAGAATAAGAAAGGACAAGGTCTAAGTAAAAAGACTGACACTAAGATTTTTAATCTAGGATGTCATGCAGTGGAGATATTAAACACTCTTTGTTACTTGTTATTGATATTTTCATATTTGCATTCATATTTTCAATGCTGCCACATTAGGAGATGGGAAAATATACAATCAATGCCCATTAATGATACACCACACTAGAGATATTGCTAGATATTTGCATGTAAATATTATGGTATACATTATTTCAATATTTTGATTGATAGTTTAAAAGCCGTCACTTAGAAAACATTGCATGGTATTAGATGAAGCATTAGATGATGCTGAAGAAATTTGCCATTGATATTTGCACCAAAAGTTGTACAGTTTCAGAGTAATTCAGTCTTATTCATGTTCCTAGTTTTAGAAATAGCATTATGTTCATATTTCCATCAATATTTGCATACACAAGCACCGAGAAAGAAAATTATTGCTGCCATATAAAATCTCAAGTCTGAATGGGCAAAAATTCCCTAATTTTATAAGTCTTGGATGAGCTAGCTTTCAGGATATAAAAAAATTATTAGTAAAATTTTACAGAAAAACATAATTCTGGGTGTATGTGCAGTATATTAAAGTATTTATGTAAGGTGTTTATGTAATAAGACTTTTAAAAGTACAAAGAAGAATCTGTATTTATAACTTTGCAGTTTGTCGCTTTTTACAAACATTTGATATTCTTCGTGTTTCACTGTTGCAGTCTTTACATTTGGGTTATCTGCTTGCAGGTAGCCCTCAGTCAGCCTGATTAACAAAGTCTTGGGTCCTGCATCAGTTGCTGTCCCTTCTTACATGACGTCAGGTCGTCAGGGGTATAAAACATGCAGCCGACTCCATTACATCAGTCTTTCTTGCCGTGCAGTGCCCGAAGCAGAAGCAGTTCGCAAGTGCCGGTCGGCCGACTCCTGAAATTTTTGTTTTCGAGTTTCAGAACTGAAGTCTCCAACTAAAGCTAAGTACCTCATTGGGGAAACTTTTTCTTGCTCCTTACCGATGTCAGTAAAAGTTAATAATTGCATTACTTGTGGAAAGCAAATACCTCATAAAGATTTTCATTCATACTAATTTCTTTGCCTGGGCTCTGACCACGACGTACCTTGCTGTCGGTTTTGTGCTTTATTTAATCAGCGCACTATCCGTTGTCTGTATATTTTTGCCTCTAAATATTTTATTTCTTGGTTTAATTATCCAGAAATGTCATTGGTTAGCCATCCTACTACCGGGATTCCAAAAAAATGCAAAGATAAAGACAGAGACAGGCCGCCGAGGTCCAAAACTGCCAACGGCGCTTCTCCTAATCCAGTCACCAGTTCACCGGTACTCAGTGAGGCACTTTCGCAGCCCCTAATACCCAGTACTTCTGATTCACAGGCCTCTACTGAGACCCATTCGGAGTCCAGTATGCCGCGAGATGCTTCAACTATGGAACCCATGGATGTCTCTACCTTGGATGGGTCTGGAGCCACTGTGCAGGCACCGGCTTCTGAGGGTGTATTCAGGCCTACGGACTTGCATATTAAACTGATGCCTCCTTCTTTACTTAGGCCTAAATCTCGAACCATGCCTAAAAAAATGATGCCCAGGCCACATGCTCAGGCCTCTATGCCTAAAAGTCAAATGATAAGAATGGCTGAAGATCTAATAACTCTAATCAGGGGTAGCCAACCCCCCCTTCTAAGAGGCCTAGAACTGAAGTTGTTTATGAATCTTCTGACCAGAATTCTGTTTTTTTTCTGATTCATCTGATGATCGGGATTTGCCCTTATCTACTTTATGAGGATTCTGATGCAGAGGACACTATTCCCTCTGCTTCCCCTCTAGAGGATTTTTCTTTTGGTGAAACCTTACATACTCTAAGGGAGCATTTCCACTGGGAAAGCCAGGATTTTTCTGATTCAAAAAAGAGGCTCAGGGGTTTCTTACTCCTGCCTTAGCATAGGCCTTTAGCTATTCCTCCTGTACTATTTTATTTTTTATTTTATTTTATTTTATTTTACATTTGTTGACCGGGCTAGTCTAGCTGGATATATGTCCATTTTTAGTAGAGGCCCGGGAAGAAAAGCTCCACAGCAGCTGTATACAAATAATATACATGAGTAAATATAGATTTAAGGGGATACTAATCAAAAATTGGTTATACATAGTAACAAAAAAGCCCTACGAGTTAGGCTTATTTACATTACATAACAAAAATGGAACAGCAATAAGGAAAGGGCATATAACTTGGGATATACAATAATAGGTACAAGACAAAAATAGACACTTGACAACAGAGTTTAAAGCAGAAACTTAGTAAACTAGAAAGGTTAGTTGTGACAAAAGGAGTTTCAGCCAGGACTGGTGCATGGACACAGCCATTGTGAATTAAGGAAGGTTTTTAGTTGCTTTTTGAACAGTGGAGTAGATGAAAGGGATATAAAATTACTTGGAAGTTTATTCCAAAAGATTCTAGTGGTGTTAGTAAATAGAGAATCACCTCATTTGTTATTGGATTTTAGGGTTGCAGCTAGTAATTTATTAGCTGAGCGTAGGGTACTTAGATTTTTATATGGGTTGATCAAGTTAGAGAGAATGGGAATATTTGTAGGATGTTACAAGATTTTGTGGGTTATGGTTAGTTGCTGAAAAAAGAAGCTGGTTTTGCAGTTCCAATCATCCTAGTTTCCTTAGATTTTGACAATGGTGAGTACGGAATGAGGATCCTGGGGCAAATCTGGCAATGTTATTGTAAGAAGTGGTCAGCTTATTTTGATTATTTTTAGATAGATTTGTAAAAATTGGGGAGGCAAAGAGAAGGGCGGAAATTAGGTAAGTTTGGGCAATAGTAGTCCTGGCTATAGGTGTAAGGAATGGTTTTAACCTGTAGAGGAATCCCAGTTTTCTATTCACTGATTTGATGGTTGAGTTTATGTGCAAGTCAAAGTTGAGGTTATGGTCAATTGTTATGCCTAAGAGTTTAGTAGTTGAGTTTGGTACTATTGCAGTGCCATTATTTGATATAATTGTGAAATCAATAGAGGGAGACTAGACATTATTGATGATGCTTTTTCGGAATCTAGTTTGGCTCCTGATTCCTTGCCTCCTGCTCACAGAAAACCTGACAGATACTACAGGGTCCCTGAGTCACACAAGTTCCTTTTTAAAAATCCTATTGCTGATCCAGTGACTATTTAACAGAGGCCCAAGGGCATTAAGGCTTCTACTGCTAAAAATCCTACTCCTTCTGATAGAGACTTCAGGGCACTGGATAGATGGGGTAAGAAGGTTTACACTTCGGCAACCTTGGCCATTGGGGCTTTAACCTGCCAGTTTAAAATTTTAAAGTATCAGCAACATATTATTGGATTGCTTAAACAGAAAATGATGTTGATTCCTGATTGTGTGGAAAATAAAGAATTACAGGATTTAATGCATTCTGCTGAACAGGATGGAAAACATACTTTGCAATGTGGTTTTGATTCATTAGCGGCCTCTTGCAGGGTTGCTGTCACTGGGTCTGTGCTCAGAAGGCATGCTTGGCTTAAGGAGCAATCTTTACCTGATCATGTTAAAGCTAAATTGTTGGATGGTCCCTTAACTCAGGACCGCCTGTTTGGCAACAAAGCTGAGGAAGTTCTTAAAAAGATGGAAGATAAAGTTAAATCTATGCAAACTGTTAAATATTTTTACAAGTTCAGCCACCTAGATTTAGTAGGCACTGGCCCTCTAAAAACGGGTCCTTTCCAGCCCCTTCCAGGTCTTCTCAAGCCAAACCCAGACACAGCAGAAACCCCACGTTTCAGTCCCAGGAGATGCACAGGACTAAGTAGTGGGGGGCCTCTACTTCCAGATCTGGGAGTAATAAGACTCCCCTTATGGTAAACTGTCTCAATAACTTCCTTTTAAAATTTCCAAGCACTTATTAACTTACTGCCCCTTTGGGGGGAAAGATTGCTCTTCATGCAAAGAATTGGGAACTCATTACCCAGGACAAATGGGTTTTAAATATAGTGTCCCAGGGATACAGATTTCACTTCCACACGTTGCCTACACCAAATGGGTGGCTGGACCTACCCCCAAATCAGTGGGCAGAGACCCAAAAACAAGTACTTTCTCTCTTAAGCATGGGGACTATTCAATTCATACCAGAAGAGGAAAAGGGACAAGGTGTCTACTCGAGACTTTTCCTGGTATCCAGAAAAGACAATTCATGGCGTCCTATCCTGGACCCGTCTACTCTTAACACCTTTTTGGAGATTCCAAAATTCAAGATGCTGATTCTTCACCAGTTGCTTCCTATGCCAGGCAAAGACGCCTGGTTGGCAACACTAGATTTAAAAGAAGCATACCTGCACATCCCAATCAGGGAATCTTGCAGAAGATACCTTCACTTCAAAGCAGGCTACACACACTATCAGTTCTCTGCACTGCCCTTTGGCTTATCTACTGCACCCAGGGTATTCACAAAGTGCCTAGCTCCAGTTATTGCATTTTGCAGGCAAAGAAATATTCAAATATACCCATACCTGGACAATTGTCTAATTCAGGCAGAAAGTCAGGACATACTTTTGAATCATCTGGCCTTTGTACAAAGGATTCTAACTTGTCTGGGGTACACCATAAACAAAAAGAAATCTCATCTGGTACCCTGTCAACAAATTATATTCCTGGGGGCAAGCTTGAATACAACTTCCCAGATGGCTTACCTCACGCCAGAGAAACAAATTCATTTGACAACCTACTTCAAACAAGTGGCCACAAAACCCCTGCTATCTGCAAGACAAATACTGTAAGCCTTGGGGTTCATGGCCTCCTGCATTCTTCTAATTCCATATGCAAGACTGCATATGAGGAAACTACAGTGGTATCTAAAAAGCCTATGGTGTCAACATTCCCAGGATCTAGAAGCAATGATTCCTATCATACCTTGCCTATGCCTAGAGTTCCTTTGGTGGGCAGAGGCCTGCCACCAAAACAAGGGACTACCTTTCACACCACACCCTGCCTCCCAAACCCTAACAACAGATGCATCAGACTATGCATGGGGGGCTCACCTGGCAGGGAAGTGCATTCAGAGCAAATGGAACCCAAGTCAAATGCATCTGCATATCAATCAAAAAGAAATGTTAGCTGTACAGAATGCTCTGACAGCCTTCAAGGACCACATTCTTCCAGGACAAGTAATGGTAAAGACGGACAACACCACTGTTATGTGGTACACAACCAAGCAGGGGGGTACACAATCTTACCCCCTCTGCAGACTAGCCATGGCACTGTGGAACACAGCCTTGAGCTACCAAGTGCACCTACAAACTCAATTCCTGCCAGGAAAATTAAATACACTGGCAGACAGACTAAGCAGAAACCTCATGGACCCACATGAGTGGAAACTGGAACCAAGGATTTTCAACAAGTTGACAAGCGAATGGGGGAGCCCAGATATAGACCTATTTGCCTCTTCCCAGAACTACCAATTGGACAAATTTTTCACAAGGACTCCCCACAAACAAACCTGGAAAGTGGATGCTCTATCCTTCAGATGGAAAAAACTATCAGTCTATGCCTTCCCCCCTCTGCCTCTGCTCTCCAAAGTACTGCTAAAAATCAAACAGGGCAAACCAAGGATGATTTTGATTGTTCCAGACTGGCCACGCCAACACTGGTACCCCCTCCTGTGCAGTGTGTCATGGTTATCCCCATGGCACCTGCCTCAGACACCTTCCCTGTTGTCCCAGCAGGAGAACCAGTTTCTGCACCCTCAGCTTCTAACACTGAACCTTGCAGCCTGGCTAATTACCTAATCTCTCCTTTACCATCCCTCAGTAAACCTGTGATGGACATCATTTTAGAGGCAAGGAGGCCTAGTACTAGAAAATCTTATGCTGAAAAATGGAAAAGATTCTGTGCCTGGAACCAATCTCAAGGGATGAGCAGAGCAGCACCCAATTTACCTCAGATTTTACAATACTTAACTGAGATGCTTCACAAGGGCCTGTATTTTTCCTCCATTAAAATCCATGCCTCAGCCATTTCAGCTCATTATAACACAGAACCTCCCCTCTTCTCTCATCCACTGCTCAAGCAGTTCCTCAGAGAGGCCAAACACTTTAGACCACCCAGGAGAGCTCCAACCCCAGCCTGGGACCTTAACGTTGTTTTGGAGAAACTCACTCTACCTCCTTTCAAGCCAGCTGCTACTGGGGAGTTAAAATTTCTTTCTTGGAAAACAGCTTTCCTTTTAGCAATCACTTCAGCTAGAAGGGTATCTGAATTACAGGCCCTTATGGCAGTGGAGCCTTTCATCATCTTTCATGCAGACAGGGTGCCCCTCAGAACCAATCCATCCTTCATGCCCAAAGTGGTATCCAGTGTGGCTCTGAATCAGTCCATTTATTTGCCAACCTTCTTTCCCAATCAACAGAAAAAAGAGGAATGGATACTGCATTATTTAGATTTGCACAGACAACTTAGATTCTACTTGGACAGGACTAAACCTCAAAGGAAATCTGAACAACTGATGGTGGCATTTGCTGCAGGGGCAGAGGGGAAGGCTATTTCAAAGCAAACAATTTCTAAATGGATAGGCCATTGCATTCATTTCTGCTATAAGCACCATGGAAAACCTATCCCCCAGGGGATCAGATCTCACTCCACCAGAGCTGCATCTACCTCTACAACCTTTCTCAGAGGCGTCCCTACCAGGGATATCCTAGAAGCTGCTACCTGGATTTCTGTACATACTTTCACCAAGCATTATCATTTGCCGATTTTCTCTAAATCCAGAGCTGGCTTTGCCACTGCAGTCTTGCAGGGCCTTATAGCTGGTCCTAATGCTATTTAAATTCCTTCTCCCAAACATAGCTTTGGGAATCTACCCACATGTAATGACTGCAACAGTGAAACACGAAGAACATAGTACAGTTGTGTACACTTACCATAAATGTAGATGTTCAAGTGTATTCACTGTTGCAGTCCTGGTTACCCACCCTCCAACCCCTTAACTTCTTTTGGTTATACCGCTACTTTCCTTTACTATGCTTAAAATCTTTTTGGTGTATTTGCTTTTTTGTTGGAGGTATATCTTTGTACTTTTATATTTAATTGCTTCCCATTTGGGGGGCACCTGACATCTGGGGCAAGAAAAACTAATGTAATGGCATCGGCTGCATGTTTTATACCCCTGATGACCTGACGTCATGGAGGAAGGGACAGCAACCAATGCAGGACCCAAGACTTTGTTAATCAGGCCGACTGAGGGCTATCTGCAAGCAGATAACCCAAATGTAATGACTGCAACAGTGAATACACTCGAACATCTACATTTATGGTAAGTGTACACAACTGTACTTTTTCCACACGTGTTTACATCTGCTTGCCTTATTCTTTTTTATCTGATTTTTCAGAAAATGGAATTCAAGAATGGCTGTAAGCAGATAAGGAAGTGGCATTTCACAGCTTGGAGGTGTTAATGAGTTAATGTACTACCTTTATTTTTGACAGATAGTCTAGTTAGCATGTCCTATCTATGCACTGCTGTTCTTTGAATGTGCGTTACAGGGTGTTATGTTGCATTCACTGCATGATGTGATAATTTATGGAAGTTAACAGGAGCATGTTTCCCGAATGAAAGGTACATGTAAGTGTCCTCTGCATCAGCCAGTATTACTGTTGATTCTGTGTGTATCAGCTGTACAAAGTAGTAAGTGATTATCTATGCGCATAATACAGTCAACATCTGTGAAAACAGGTGAGTTTCTTCCAAATTACTTTTCATTAAATATTCCATAACATATATTTAAGAGTTCTTTAAGCTCAGAATATAGTAACTGGATTCTATATTTCAAAACTGTTACTATAGTCCACTTATTAAAAATAGTCACGCAATTATCAGATTTATTTTTATTAAATTGTCTTTTAGTGATAGAAGTCCACTTTTATCACCACAAAATGGTCGGAGAAATATTATCCCTTTACTAGTCTTGTATCAACATCCTAAACGGGTACTTCTTCAAAAGAAGAAATGTACCTGCATGGCAAGAAAAGGAAAGTACAAAAACCAAGAATGCCCGTTCACAAAAATGGAACTTTTTTATGAATAAATAATTGTTTGTGCTTGCCAAGGTTGCTGTGGATTTGTTCAGATATAACATCTGTGCGGAAATATTAAGCTCTGTTTTTGCAGTCCGTTTTTAACAAGAGTGGCAAACTACTTTCCCTTCCTGGAGGCAACTAGGCTCTTCAATTTTGTGAATGGGTATTCTTGGCTTTTGTCTGCTCTACCTTATTTTCAGTTTGCTGAAGAAAGGGAAGGTCTCTAAGACCTTCACACGTGTTCTCTTCTCTGTCTTGTCTGCAATTACTAATTAAAACAAAGAAAGTAAAAATTTGTAAGAAATATAAAAATGCATTGAGAGTAACATTAACTGCAATCTCACCACTGACTGCCTCTGTGGGCACACATGCATGTATATACATGTGTGCAGTAATCGAATGAAAGTACTCTCCACAACAGTAGAAATGGACTTCTCAAGAATAAAAAATCATTGATTATGTATTAGTGTTATTAAGAATACATACTTTATAGATTAGTCGCAAGAGGTTCATAGGTTCATAGGTTGGTACTAGGCTATTGGCCCTAAGGCCTATGCAAGCCTAGCCATAAAAATTCCCTGGAAATTTTTTCCCACAATATTTTAGGTCTGTGTTATATCTGTGGGTGCTGTTGTGTCTTTAACTTCAAGAAACTTTTTTGTAGGATATGCATTTTCCCAGTGTCTGCATTGTCTTTCTTTGTGCATCTCCTCCTTTTATTAAAAAAAAACATCCTGGTTGTCTGGATGCACTAACTTTTTATTAAGTACTGCATTCACCGGTACCACTGTGGCCTGGGATGTACATGAAAAGGGTGGAAGGACAAGCACATTTTCCCAGTTAATAGATGAATAAATTAATGAGTGACTTAATTATTAAATTCATTATCAAATAAAAGAATACCACCTGCTTCTCAGTTATAATAGATTTATGCACTTTCACTATAATTTAGCCAGTAGGTTTGTCGTTCACACCATCAACTGACAACCTTACATCCAGCAGCAAACATCTTCTAAAGCAGTGTTGGAATACTGATGACATCTGCAAAAAGCCTGTTTGCAAACCATGAAGAAAAGATCATAGTCAAATTACAGATAGCCGCAAAATGTGTATTCAAATATGGGCCTCTGTACTTAAGATTTGTCACATCTTTGGGCTCTGGATTTCTGTCCTGACTGTTTCTAATAACTCTAGGGAGTGTACACGTCATTCTCATGGTGTGATGTTGTTTTAGTTATCATAGCCTCAACTCTGTCATCCTTGACTAGTTTGCCTTTTGGTAAACAGTCTATACCCAGCATAGTGCTTCTGATATTTTTTCCTCTATGTGTGTGTCACCTGGAGTTCCACAGGGTTCTGTCGTGACTCCATTCCTGGTTGCCATGTATACACTGCCACAAAAAGACCTCTCTGATAGAAGAGGTATATGCTATGACTGTTATGCTGATAATATTTATCGCAGGAGCAGATGTCAGACTTTTTAAAACTCTTCATTCCAATGCAGATTGAATGACTCAATCCTGTGACAGGCTAAACACATCAGATGTTGAAGCTATTCCAGTTCATGCTGCATGTAGACCCTCATAAAATTAGCTTACTAATTTTACTCTAATTTTTACAGGCACTTGACTTGGGCTCAGAGATTTATATTAATAAAGCTAAGCCTAAACCTAAATCCTGATTTGGGGTTGGTATTTTTTTAATGAATGACATATTTAGAGCTCTTCAAATAGTTGTTGGAGTTATTTCAGTTTTTTCCTGACAGGGAATACAGCAAAAGATGCTAGCTGAGTACGGCGATGCAAGTTTTAGGAAGAGTGGAGTGCAAGGGGCTGTGCCTTGATACTGGCAAAACATAAGATCCTACGATGTTAAAGATCTCCATTCTGAAGCACTTTATATTATGGTGCTTGCCTTGCAAGCAAAAGGTGCAAGGTTTGAATCTCACAAGGGATAAATGGCTTGCAAGGGCAGTTAGCTTAGTACTAATCTATGAACCTATGAACCTAAATCTTGGTGTTAAATACTTCAGTCCCCACTTGCATGCATACTTTGTGATGCTGAGCATATGATGTACATTGCAGTGCTCAAGAGTAATACATACAGAGGAATTTAAAATGTCAGAGAGAGCAACTTTATATGTGCACACTTGGTGAACTCAGCACTGCAGAATGTTTTCCATCCAACTCTTCTTTTTTTAAAGCACATGCTCTGGCAAAGGATGTAACGGCAGCGAGTTGAGTAAAGCATATCAGACTTCTCTCTTCTCAGCAACACTCCCCCTTTCACTATAGGGGGTGCCTTGGCATTTCCAATTTATTTGAGCGATATAGTTTCTCCAGAGTGTTCTGGATTTTGCATGTAGCCTCGTCCAAGTGGGTTGTACCTGGTGCACTTCTAACAGGGCAGTGTTCCAGAATGTAATGGTGAGGCAGGACTTGAACCATAGGATTTCCATGGACCATTTTCACTCAGTATCCAAAGTGCCTCCTGTGGCTCCTGTCAGCCCTGCAAAACAGTGTCTCAGTTCCGTAATCTCCTGGATTGCTAGCATCAAAATTCTGTCTAAAAGACTGAGTCCATCAGCCCTAGAAAGGTGTCTCATTTCTTACTGTCATACATATGAACTCTTCCTTTCAGTCACTACCTAAATTTCAAGGAATCATGTTAATATTCCACAATAACTTTCAGCAAGACTTTATTCAATGAAAAACAAAACTTGCTAAAAGTTACGTTACATGAATCTCTAAATATGTTGAAAGTGGCTTTCACCAAGTTTGCTTCACAGAATCAGAGTTTACTGAAAGAGTGTTCAATGTACTGACATGCTTTCAGTTCCATGACCATAAGTGAGGAAGGGGACATATATTTACTGGTAAACTGAGAGGCTTGTCCTATAATTTAGATCATGCTTCACCATTGCATTCTGGTACACTGCCTGCAGTAGTGCCATATCTACACATTTCACAGTTTACTTTTTCGATTTCCACTATTCGCACTATTGTACAACACACTAGATTTTTAAATTCCTGAACATAAGGTAGTTGCTCTTTTTTCACCTGCAGAAAACAATCAACTCTTTTCTGGGAGAGAAAGAGCTATGGCCTCCAGTTTATTTTTTGTTTATTTATTTGCATTTATTTTCTGAGAAAGTCCACCTTCGAACCAAATAGTAAAAGACATTCCAGAAACATTTTAAAACACACAGTAATAGGCATTTCATGAGCAGTTTATATCTGACACAATGTAAACATTGTCAGTTTCTACAGAAAACAGGCCTTGGATATATAATCCTATAGGTAGTAAATGAAATTTAGCTATGCAGAGGCAACAAAAGATCCATTAGTATTAATGTGATACATAGATTTGGGATGATATTCACAATATATACAATTTTCTTTTCAAGATGGCAGCAGCCTGTGAGGCACGGCTGCTCCAGCTTGAGGAAGGTACATGCAATATCTGTGTAAATACCTGTCTAATACATCATCAGAAACTTTAAAAACAATGAAAACAAGAAGGGAAATGGACACAAGTTAGTCTATGGCAGAAATACCCTGCTAGATGTTTGGATTATGGGCTCTGTGTGCAACTATTTCACAAGGCTGCTTTTTCTAGTTCCTGTGAGACCTAACAAACTCAGAGAGATTGGAATTTGTCTAACCTAGTCTCAGAGTGCTGTGTGCAAACCAATTCAATGTACATTGCACCAGAAAGGAAGAGACGATAGAAGAGATGCAAAAGATCTAGGAAAAGAGGAACTAGAGCTGGTATCAATGACATGCTGAAAATAAACCCTTACAGACTTGCACTCCCATCTATCATGCTAGCAAAATTTCAGTCCCTGGAAAACAAAATGGATTACCTAAGATTGGACCTAAACATCTATAGGGAGGTAAGAGACTGTTGTATGCTCATCTTTACAGAAACCTGGCTAAATCCTAGTATCAGTGACAGCACATTTTTTATTTTAAGTGGGAAAATCCGACATGGAACAAAGCCAATTTTCAGCAAAGGCCCAGGGAGAAATGCTCCAGATGTATGTCTTTGTAACATCGGAGGAAACTGGAGCACCTGGAGAAAACCCACATGAATGCAAGAAGGACATGCAGACTCTGCACAAAAGGCACTCCAGCCAAGAATTGAACCAGTGAATCTCTTACTGGGAGGCAACAATGCTACCACTGTCCCACTGCACCATCAATTGCATGTAGCTAGGCTATTATTATTTACAGCAGACAAGAGCCAGACCCTTAGTGGCAAATCCAGGGGAGGTGGAGTTTGCATTTACATAAGCAGCTAGTGGTCAAACTGCAAGAAAGTCTCAACCCACTACTCTGAAAATATGCAGTCAATGACAATAGAATGTAGACCTTTTTACCTGCCAAGGGAATTCTCAGCTATTATCATCTCAGCTGCATATATTCCTCCAAGTACAAACACAAACAAAGTACTGGTCACACTATACCAGTCAATCAGCGAAATGCAGAACAAAAACCCTGACTGTGTCTATATCATAACAGGTGACTTTAACCAAGCTAATCTGATACCAGTTCTACCACACTACTACCAGCACATAGACTTTGCCTCCAGAGGTCCCAACATACTAGATCAGGTCTACACCAATGTTAAACAGGCGTTTAGGGCAAAGCCATGGCCTGCACCTTGGTAATTTGGATCATCTATCCATTATGCTGACTCCAGCCTATAGATGTTACTATTCAGAGAGAAACCATCCAAGAAGCAGATAACAGTTTGGATAGAAAGAACAATCTCTGCACTTCAGTATTGCTTTGAATTCACAGACAGGAACACGTTCAGAGAAGCCACCACTACAGATCAGAACACCAACCTGGAAGAGAACATTGAGCCAGTAGTAGGATTCATATCAAAGTGTGTGGATGACATGACAGTCACCAAGAACATCATCACATGTTCTGACCAGAAACCCTGGCTCACAAGTGAAGTGTATGAGCTCCTGAGGGCACGCGATACAACCTTCAAGTCAGTGGATAAGGAAGCCCTCAGGTCAACTGGAGCAAATCTGAACAAGGGAATAAAAACAGCAAAAAAGGCATATGGTCAGAAGATCCAGAGTTACTTCAAAGACTTCAGAGACTCAAGGCGAATGTGGCAAGGCATACAATCCATCACAGATTACAAGTCCACATCAGCACAGTGTGATGACAATATTGACTTCCTCAGAAAACTAAACACCTTCTTCAACAGGTTTGAGGAAAGAAATAACACAACTGCAATGAAGGCCGTTACCAATCAAGGGGATAAAGTAGTACGTCTGAACCCTACTGATGTTAGAAGAACAAAGCGCAGGGTTAACCCAAGGAAGGCAGCTGGACATGACAGCATCCTTGAATGGATGCTTAGAGAATGTGCTGACTAGCTGACACATGTTCTTACAGGTATCTATGACATCTCACTAATACAGGCTATAATATCCAAATGCTTTAAATCTACAATTATAATACCTATCCCAAAGAAGTCCACACTGTTGGACCTAAATGACTATCACCCCACAGCACTCACATCGGCAGTAATGAAGAGTAGCTGGTCAAGGACCATATAACATCCAGTCTCCCTGCATCCTTAGTTCTACTCCAGTTTGCATATCAAACAAATTGTTCCACAGAAGATGCTATCTCAATGGCGCTTCACGTATCCATGGCCCATCTGTAAAACAAGAATTGTTATGTGCGAATATTGTTCATAGACTTTAGCTCTGCCTTTAACACAGTGGTCCCGCAATGCCTGATAAAGAAACTTGACCAACTGGGAATAAACACACCCCTATGTAATTGGATACTTGACTTCCTCAAAGACAGACCTCAGACAGTATGCATTGGAAATAGCACCTCCGAGAGTATCACCATGAATATAGGAGTTCCTCAGGGCTGTGTACTGAGCCCTCTGTTGTTCACCTTCTTGACTCATGACTGCACAGCCAAGTTCAACTTGAACCACCTCATCAAGTTTGCAGACGACACAACTGTCATAGGTCTCATCAGCAATGATGAAAAATCAGCTTATAGAGAAGAAGTTACTCAACTCATCGTCTGGTACAGTAACAACAATCTCTCATATAATATGAACAAGACCAAAGAGATCATTGTTGACTTTAGACAAAGGAATAAAACACACTGTCCACTAACTATCCACAATGAAATAGTAAAGAGAGAGAGAGAGAGAGGGGAAAGCACAAACTTTTGGGGGTACATATCATAGATGACCTAACATGAAGCATTAATACTACTGCCATTGTAAAGAAAGTGCAGCAACACCTTAATTTCCTGCAAAAGATGAGAAAGGCAAACCTCCCCTCTCCAGTCCTTATTATCTTTTACAGAGCTACAATACAAAAGTCTGGTAACCTGGTATGGTAAGTGTTCCACCTCAGAGAAAAAAAGGTGCTTCAGAAAGTGGTTAATGTAGCAGAGAAAGTCTTTGGAACCATGTTCCCTGCCATCCAAGAAATACACCTGTCACAATGTCTCAGTAGGGCCAACAAGATTATCCGAGACATTACCCACACTGCCCGTGGACTGTTCACCTATTTATCTTCTGGTAAATGCTACCGCAGTATGAGATGCAAAACAGCCATTTACAGCAAGAGCGTTTTTCCACAGGCCATCAGACTACTAAAGTCATACTAACTCAACACAGTGCTGAACTCTGAACTCTGAAAAGGCTGTTGTGCAGTAATCTCACTAGGATTCTATTAAATCATATTCTTATGCAATCCTAAATATGCAGTAATGATTACCGCAAAATGTTCCACTTATCTGTGCAATATATATATTTTTATGTATAGTTAGTTAAGTGTCTAAGACAATAATGTGCATCATGTCTGTACTAGCTGGTATAATACAGATTGTCTGTGTTTGAAAATGTATTCACTCTGAGAAGGAGTAATGATATTTTGCTCAGTGATGTACAAGTTGTATAATCTGAATGACAATATGGTTTACTTTGACTTTGACTTTGTAGCATAGCCAGACTTGATAAAGTGAGCATGCAGTTTAGAAGTGCAAGCTAGATATTGCAGTAATTCGAGGTAAAGAAGACAACAAGACCTGCAAACAACAGGGATACACTCCTTACATACATGTATGGGATAATACCCAAACCATGGCTGAACCTCAATACTCATTTATTTCATAGGTTCATAGGTAGGTACTAGGCTATTGGCCCTAGGGCCTATATAAGCCTAGTCAAAAAGGTACCCTGGCTTTCGCCACCCAAGAAAATTAGTTTCCTGTGCGTCTGTCGAGCAGAGCCACAGAAGTGATCCCCAGGGTGAATTTCCTATTTCCCATCCAATCATCAAGATTTTTCTTGAAGAGTGCTAATGAGGAGCTTTGTTTGATATAGATAGGTAGTTTGTCGAGAGTATGGGAAGTCTCTGGGACAGGAATCTATCCCTCCAGCATGTTCTGTTTATTGTGAAGACAAGGTTTAGGTCCCAAGAGCATGTAGCTTGGAGGGATTGGGATTTCTTTAAGTGGAGCATGTCCAACAGCTCTGGGTTTGACATAGCTTTGTATGCTAGGCAGAGATCGCCTCTGAGTAGGTGATTTGTGACGAAGTAAAGCTGGAGTTTTTTGAGATGGTCTGAGTAGGGCATATGTTTAAGGCTGGTAATTCTCTTTGTGAGGTATTTCTGCAGCCTTTTCAGTTGTTGTAGATGTCTTGTGAGGTACATACAAAAAGAGGCATTGTACTCTATAATGGATCTATTGAATGATGAGTAGAGGGCAACAATTACCTCTTTTTTTCCTGGATGAGAAACCTTTTGTGATGAGGTGTGCCATGTGGAAGGATTTCCTGACTACTGTGGCAATGTGATTATCAAAGGAGAGACTACTGTCCACCTGTGTCCCAAGGTCTCTTATGATGCTTTCACATTAAGTAGACTACCGTCTATGTGGTAGTTCATGGGTACAAAGTTTTTACCAAAAGGGATGACAATGCACTTTTTGGCATTGAGCTTGAAGCCATGACTTTGACACCAGGCATCTGTCTCAGTAAGGCCCTTTTGTAGGATGTCCACATTGTTAGGAGTTTCGATTATGGGTCCTAGTTTGCAGTTATCTGCTAACCTCACCAGCCAAAAACCTTCTGTGTTAACCTGTACTTCAGAGAAGTAGCTACCAAACAGGAGAGGACCCAGGACTGAACCCTGTGGCACTCCACTTGTCACTGGCCTGAAGTCGGATTTGGAGTCTGCTTCTTTCACAGTGTGGGTTCTGTCAGTGAGCCAGTTGGCAACCAATCTTGTGACATAGGGATTTATACCTAGTTTAATGAGTTTATCTATAATTCCAGAGTGGGGGATGGTGTCAAAAGCCTTGGTGAGATCTAGATAGGCTGTGTGAACCACCTTACCCTCATCTACGGCCTTGTTTCATTCTTTGCTCCTATTCATGGTTTCTGAGTATTGACATGACATGAGGAAATAAGGGCATTTGGATGGTACAGTGGTGTAGCGGTTAGCATTGTCACCTCACAGCAAGAGGTTCACTGCTTTGTTTCTCGGCTGGGGTGACATTTGTTTAAAGGGAAAGTCCGACTTGGAACAAAGTCAGTTTTCAGCAGAGGCCTGAGGAGAAACACTCAAGAAGCATGTGTTTGTAATGTGGGAGGAAACTGGACCACCTAAAGGAAACTCACACAAATGCAGGGAGGACATACAGAGTCCACACAGAAGGCTCCCCAGCTGAAAATCAAAGCAGTGAACCTCTTGCTGTGAGGTGAAAATGCTAACCGCTACACCATTGCACCATCAAAATGCCCTCATATCCTCACATCATGGCAATACTTAGAAACCATGTACAGGAGCACAGAATGAAATAAGGGCACAGGATTAATAAATATATCAATACTAGGAAGCTTGCAAGTGGGCAAGATATTCCAGATGTTATGAGTCCTTTCTGTTCCTTACCTTGTGCCTTTAACAGTACAGAAGAGTCATTAATGTCAGTAAGACATTGAGGATTGCCATAAACTTCTGATTTGAGGTGAAGTTTAGCAAATAAATTACCCCCATCTCAATATGCTGGGAAGTTCTAGATAAGACCCCATGTACTTTGACTGGTTCATCGCCATACAAAGAAAAATAGGGAAGGGAGATATTTTATGTCACAGCTCTGGCAGTGATGAAAGGTACCAGGGAAGATGAGCTGACTAAATGAATGAGTGTCATACATAGGCATGAGATGACAGGAAGTAGAGTGTATCTCAAAATACTGAAAATGAAGTCCCTGGGTATGCAAGGGTTGGATACAAATCAAGTCAATGTAAACTTATTTCAAGAGACTGGATCATGGATTCCTGGTTTAAAAGACAGAACTCTAAAACTTCACTGGCTGAAGGTTAACATTAGGGTGATAGAAAAGAATAGGGTGTTAAAAGAAAGATGGAGGGATTTGAACAAAGATATGAATTATGAAGTGATGTCATGCCCCTTACCCATGCTTCCTGTTTCAGGCAAAATGATTGTGATGTTTTTTTTTGTCTACTAGCACATTGTAAGCACTGTGGAATGGGTCAGGACTGGGCTGGGCTTCCTCTGTTCTTCATCCTGATAAAAGTACAAGATACCAGAAATAGGGGGAGATGATGGAGCAAGTTGGTACTAATCGCCGTGTAAAGCAGAATACCTTTCTACGTGTCATTGTGATTTATCTAAGTGAGAAGAAATTATGACAGTACTCAATCACAGATGACTTAAAATGAGGATGGCTTGACATTTTTTCATATTGATGTTATGTGGTCTTTCATTATTCCAAGATGGATATGGACAAAGAATGGCAAATAGAGAAAATGCAAGGAAAAATGAAGGTCATAAATCAGAGAGTTGAGAAAAAGGTACAATAGCAGAAATCTATAGTCATTACACTCAGTAACATAATGTTTAAGATTTTGAGATTCTATGTATATATATATATATATATATATATATATATATATATATATATATATATATATATATATATATATAGAGAGAGAGAGAGAGAGAGATGTATGTATTCTTACAGATTATATTTATATATACATTTATATTTTATTTAGTCAACAAAGGCTGAGGACTGGGTAGGACACAAGGACAAAAAATAGGTAGGAGATTGGGGTAAATAAGGACAAGCAAGAAAAAAGAGGCGTGAGGAAAGGAACAGAAAATGTTGCTCAGTAGAGATCAAGTATAACATAATAAAGCAAGCAAGACTGGGGGGAGCACAAAAATGCTTCCATCTCTTTCCAAAGGTTAGAGGACAGGACACCATTCCAATCCTGAATAGGCAGATTGGAGAGCAATATTTAAATGACAGGTTGGTGAAAAGGTATAATGACACAGTAATAATATACTGGAGTATAGATAGTAGAAAAGGACAGAAATCAAACCATCTGTACAGAAGACATCAAGAAGACGGCAGCTTTTGGGTACATTGTCACTACAAGGTTCTAAGCAAAAGGAGTTGGTAGTGTTAGTGCATAGGAGGTATAACAAGGCATGGGCCTAGACAACTGGGGCAAAAGTGTTTTTTTTTTTTGCTGTTAAAAGTTATAAAGGGTTTTCTATCCAGCATCCATGATAGAAGAACTGAAAATGTCATTAGCTCAAAAAAAACCTGACATTTGTGACAAAGGGTGATACTGCCAACCAGCTATCTGGAATTTTGTAAATAATGATATGTAGCTTGTGAATATCAACATGATTCATATAAGATGCTTGTGTTACAAATGTATTTGAACTGTATGTCATGTATATATCAAACTAGGTCTGTATAGACGTGTGTTAAAAAAGGTATTTTGTAAAGTACTGAGCTTAAAGCTGTATCTACAGTGTGCCCTGCTGGAAGAGAACATAAATGTGCATACGCTATTGTGACTGTTTAAATGTATATATTTTAACAGTGGAAACTGGAACACAGCAAAACTTCAGAAAATAGCTGAAATTAAATTGTTTTATGGCTACACAATAAAATATATCTTTCAGTTTCAATGCAGCAAGGAGACACAATGTCTAAAACTAGAGCACTTTACGTATTGTGTTGGAAGTGTTTTATTGTTTTATGACTTCCCGCATCTGAGGAAATGCTCTTGTCTATGTGTTTTTACCGGTAGATGCTAAATACTACAAGCTGCCATCAATGGTTGTTTTGGGCCTGGGGACTAGAACTCAGATGTCAAGAAATTATGTCATTCTGCAAGATAGCCCAACAGTAATATTTGAAATATTAATTTGAGAACTCTCTGAGAGAGGCACAGCATTCTGTATTCTGTCTTGGACCTGACAACAACAACAACTAGAAGAGCCATTCACCCCATTTGCCTTGCTCTTAAGTAAGTTAACTAGTGTATAGTAATTCTTTCAGATATTGTCAGGAATATAGTGAAACTAAGTTTAGATATTTTTCTTTATTTATTTGAGATTGTCCTGCAATGTTGTTTTAAATATTTCCTGTGGCTTTGAACTCTGATGTCACTGTAATTATATATTTAGTATTGTCTTGTTCTTTTATTATTTATTATTAAATATATTTAAACCTTTTCATTGTGGCTGATTTGTGTAGAGATATTTAAGTTCTGAGAGTACTTGCATATTTATTTGGTGACACTGTGTAGACCACTCCTAATAGCCTTGCTCTTGGTCAAACTACCATTTATATTAATAGTAACATTACACAGTAAGATTGGACACACTTTGTTAAGGGCCTTAAAGTAGCTGATAAGGAGTTGGCTGGTGGCAGTGATAACTACCTTATAGTCTGGGCAAAAGAAGGTATAGCTAGTAAACCTGTGCCGCCTTTTCTAGGCGTGTGTGTGTGTGTGTGTGTGTGTGTGTGTGTGTGTGTGTGTGTGTGTGTGTGTGTGTGTGTGTGTCAGCTACTTGGGCAGGGACATGAAGCACTGGTTGGACAGAGATGGTGCTGGAGGTCTTGGCTTGGCCACTCAGCTGAGATCTCAACCCTATAGCTATGCCAGTGGGGAATCTTATGGGGGATCTGAAGAATGAAGGAGAAACCAGCCTTGGACTGACTGGGGTCTCTATGTGGTCTTAAGGGAAATTGCATTTGATGCAGAAAGCTGCATCTGGAATTACTGTGTGTGTACCTTATCATCCTCTCAGTGTACATCCCCCATTGGTGCCAGGGTGAGGATTGAGGCTCCAGTGGTGGGGTGTCACAACATTTAATAAATGCAGTTTTTCAGACTGCTAATGCTGTGGTAAAATGTTATGAAATTACTGCAATGACATCTCGTGTCATTGCATTTGTGGACATTAATATGTGAGTGAACAACAGTAATATTGCATAGTTATTAACCTGTACTGAATTTTGGACATGCGTAATTTGTTTAACACTGAATATTGTTGTTCTGCATATTTATTGTTCATACTTTTTTTAGCCAGTTAAAGAGAATGAGGCCTATAAACCTTGTGTTCAGCCTGAAATTTTATTTCTCCTTAAAGCCTTACTGCAATGTTCTGAAGCACATCTGTTTTAGAATGATTTCAGCATAGTGTCTTACATCACTTATTACTAGTTGTGAATTAAGACATCCACTAAATATTTATTAGTTCCATGTAATTCTCACTTGCAAACCCTTAGATGTTTGTCAAGGTATACTCGACAGCATTAACGTTCTAAAGTCATTTGCCTTTTCACCCTTGCTCACTTTTTGAAAAGAAAATGAGTTCATTCTTTTTCTTTTGCATTAGCCTTGTCATCTGCATGAGTAAATCTGTTTAAGCAAGCCATATCATCAGAAATTTTGAAAATCTCATTTGGGCTATAAAGTTTGCTGGAGAAGTTCCTTGGAGTGCTACTTATCTTTTACTAATGATCGTAGTATGTAAATCGTGCAGCTTCATTGATAATACACTGGCACAGATTTAGTTTACACAATATTTTTTATGAATGTAACAACTGTCATTTCTCATATACTGCAGAGACTGTGTTTTACCACCTGTGGTGGAACATGACAATTCAGCTTATTCTTTTATGAATTACGTGTCTAAAAAGAAATAAAAAGATAGCAATTATAGTAAATTTTCACTACTGAAATATGAAAATACAGAAGAAAATCACAAATGTTAAGAAGCATTCAATATTGACAGTTAAATGAAATGCATAGAAGTAGAGGTGTTTTCACTTGGTTATCTGTTTGTTGCTTTTATTACCACATCATGAGGCTACATTTCCTTTGTTATTGTACCTTTTTCCTCACAGGAGACTAGCAATATACATTTTTAAGCTGCAGAATCTAGCAATTTCCCTTTTTCCACTACATTGCTCTTACTTGCACTGTAGATCAATTTATATTATACAATGGCTGGTGATTAACATTCAAAAATGTGCATACTGATTATTCAGCCCGACCAGCATGCCCATTGTAAAGTCTAGCATATACCAATAGAAAAATGTCTGGTTGCCTGGATTTTCTTCTATTAATATTTGTTAATGTTCAGGTCAAGAAGTATGAAATCTGAAATCCAGACAGTTTAAAGGTACAAGAGGGATGGGGCAGAAATACAAGGAAAATAAGGTATGTTATACAAAACTAAAGAAACATACCTGATTTTCCTTGTATTTCTGCCCCGTCTCTCCCTTTCTCTCTCTCTCGTACCTCAAACTGTCTCAATTTCAAACTTTTTTTATTTTTTTATTTAAAAAAATTTAAAAAAAGAAGCAACAGAGATCATCCTTTCTCCATTGCTTCCTTTCCAAACCATTGATGTACTGCAAGTCCCATACGCATGCACAGTAAATCATAAAAGTGGCAGGATATGTAAAGAAAGTGGAAGAACACAACAGAGCCATTATACAAAGACATTATTTAAGAAAAGTAAGTAACTTTTTTCTTAAATAATGTCATTGTGTATTAGGAATAACCTATGGCCAGGTATGAGCATTACTTGATCTACCCACAGTTCATTTTGTTTGGTCACTCGGGCTTTGCCCATGTGACCAAATCCACACTAACTGTGGGTAAATCCAACATTATCCACACCCATCCATGGTTATTTTTATAACAAATCATCTGCTATGAACTGTTATAAATCAAAAGTTAAAGGTAACAAATTGTTTCTTAATTTATTTATTTTATTTTACAGGTAGGTGACTGTGAGCAAATGTCCCATTTTTGATTCACATCCAGGTATATTAAAAGAAGAATTTAAAATAATATTGGCAAGTATAACAGTAAAAAGACAGGCTACAGCTCAATACCACAACAGTGCAATACAGTAACTGTTCTAATTAGCATCTTACTTACAAACATGTTGACACTGCTGTAAAATGAAGTTACAGCAAGGGAATTTGGATTTAAGAAAATAAAAAAAGAATGGATTTTAACTTGAATGGAAGACATTTTTGATGATCTGTTTGTTAAAGCGACAGGAATGTTGTTCCAAATTTCAGTCCAAGCTGTTAAAAGGAGTGCCTGGTTCTCATACACATGCCTGAGAAAAGTCTAAATGAGAAAGTATCCAAATAAAATATACATAGATCTTGAAAAGGTTTTAAGATGAAGAAAAAATGTACGGAAAGGCAGTGGTTCCAATCCAAGAGATTAAACATAAGAGTGCATCTTAAGTGCATGATCTGGTGAGAGGTATCCAGACCATGGGTTTTCAAAGAGTAGCAATGGTGTTCAGTGGTAGCAGAACTACACATGAATCTACACACATTGTTAAAAATTATACAAAGTGAGATTACATTGTTAGTGGAAGTAATAGTAAACACTAAGCTGTTCAGCAACCCTCCTGCTGCGTTCTACTGAACATGACCTACAACCGATCCCTCCAAAATCAGATAGGTATTATTGTTTCATATCTTGCTGGGGCTGTTGACATCTTATTAACTGAGGAAACAAAGAAAGCTAACTGCTGGATGTATAGCTTTATGTTTTATTTAAACTGCAATACCTTGATTATTTTCATATGCTAATGTGAACCACTGTTTTTTGACCCAGCATTAATTGCAAATTACATGTCGAAAATGGTGAACTGTAAACCATAAAAAATACAAACAAAATTGTTTTTTGCAGGGGCAAGCCCTATCTGCACCCCCATGTTGGGGCCCTCACCCTGAAATTATATATATCACCCCATGGTTGCACCACAGTAGTGAAAAAATGGAAAAAAAACCCAGAAGAGTGCACAACCGGATTGCACAATACAACAAATTGCAGTGAAACTCACAATTTCATTAAATTTTCAAGCTAAAGAGCATAAGGAAAATACCAGCACAATTGTGTAACAATGCCAAGCCTTAAGTACCTTTGCACTCCATGGTGCTGGTCTGCGCTTAGAATCTGACAAAAATGCATACAACCTAGTGGTGGTCCACTTGGGTCTGAATGCTTACACTGCATAATCCTGGGGGACATGAAGAGAGACATGTTGGATCTCAACATGCATGTGCTAACTGTAGGGAAAACTGTGGTCCTGAGAAAAATAATGCCTTCACCTAGAATGATGCCTAAATGCAAACAAAGGATAATTTGGCTTCAGCAATTGGTTGAATAGTTGTTTTCATTCTATGAGGTTCTGCATGCCTTCGAGTGAGATAAGATGAAATGCAGACCGACCTGTTTTGTAAAGGGTAGAATACAACTCCTATTACATATCTTCTGCTTACTGGTCAAAGCCCTTACCACCCTTGTAGTGCCTCTTTAGGTCAAACCCAGCTAATGAACATCCCAATATAGCAAAGGAAACATAGGAAAAGAACTACTTTCCTGTTGAGTTGTTAATACAATACTAGTTCCATGGTTAATATTGCATTGGTTGTTTGTGTGTTTAAAAATTAGCTTCAGAGTAGTTTCCAAGTTGAAGAGAAAAAGTGGTCTTGGGGGAAACCAGGTATGTAACAGTGTAGACAGTCCTTGCTGATGAAGTGCAAGTGACAACTGCAGGAATGCAGGTGTTCTGGGTTTAAAACCTATATAAGGGACAGAATTTTCATTTCCTGTTGATTTTTTATTATTGCAGACTTACTTATTGTAAACTCTAATTTTGAACATATCAAGCTTCTCTTTTCTGGAAGTCTTAATAATAAATTGCCTAACTCCGAGTCTCTCCTGTAAATCAAATACCTTCATGTCTATGTCATAACTGAGGCATAGTTTCACTGCAATGACGACACCTCTCTATTTGGTTTTACCTTTTACCATGCCTTTAGACTTGAGGGTGAGTCTGGAGTTTCTGTATTTGTAAGGGATCATATTACTTCCACGTAGAGCCTCAAAATCTATAAACTGAATTTATTGAACTCTGATATACTCTTAACAGGACAAATGATCATTCTATAGTGTGTTATAGGGCACTATCCATGTTCCCAGAACAAATGAGAGATTATTAAAGGTTACTCACTGAACTACCCTTAACATGAAATATTTTTAAGTTGAGAGATGACAATTATTTCTTATTTAACTAGTATAGCTCTACTCCAAAGAGATTTCTGGACCTAATTAATAACTATTCCATGCAAAAGATAGTTAACGAGCCTGCTACAGGTCAAAATAATCTGGAGCTAGTCCTTTACAATATACCCTTTAATATAATATCTTATTCTCTGGATAAGCCAGACCACAAATTAGTAACCTTCTTCTTTAAAGTTACGCACTTCAGTGCTGCAAACAATTCTGAATTTTACGGTGCTAAACATACAAAACATCACAGCATGCTGCTTCCTGTTTATAAAATAGAAAACCACTAAAACCAACAAATCCATGAAGTAGATAAACTCAGAAGTGACTTAGATGAAAATTGATTTATTTAAAAATAAACAAAGTTAGTAATGTCTTCACGGTTCCATGTTTTTTAAGAGCATCAACACTGTCTTATCACTTCATTTCCCTTTCATCTATTAGTAATCATCGGATTCTGTGCTGGTTGAGACATCAGTTACACTGCTGCAATGGATGTTCCCTGTCTAATAAACATAAAGCAAAGAAAAAGAAGAAAAAGATGTTGCTAAAGAAAAAATGAAGGCATCGAGATTATGTCTCAACCAACCCAGAATCTGGTAATTGTCAGCTCACGATCAAAGTGAGCAGATAGCAGCTGCTTGCTGTTCTTACAGAAGATGAAACTGTGACGGCGCTACTAGCTTTGTCAATTATTTTTTAAACAAATCATTTTTAATCTAAGCCACTTTCGAGTTTTTTCTACTCCATGCATTTGTTGATTTGAGTGACTTTAAACGTGCAAATGTGTTTAATTTCTATGATGAGCTGTCTGTGCTTAACTATAATTTCACAAAGCCTTCATGCTGCTTCAGCTGACACTTATACAAATAAGTTTTATTCCATCTGCATTAGTGCATAGACTAAATACAACAGGAAACTTAACAATAAATCACCTTGGTAGTCTACTAGTTTAAGTAAGCTCTTTAACAAAGGAAAATTACTTTTAAAGTCCTATAGCAAAATATAAAATACACTATCAAACAGGTCAACATAGAATTAAAAAGAGGATCAGAATGGTAAACACTAAACTTACATTAAAGCTAACATTGGAATCCCTGAGGATAACTTCAAATCCTTTTTTTGGTTAACTAATCCTAAATGACATTGCCTACACTGAGCCTAAAGACATTGGATCATAGGATCATAGCAGATTACTAGGCTATCGACCCGGACATCATTTTAAGCATAGCTGTTTCATCCCCATGTAATACCACAGAAATGCTAGTTAGTACCCAAGACTGTATTTAGTGATGACTGCCCATGTCCAGGGGGGTTGTGGGCTCTACTCCTGGTAAGAATTTATGGTGCCCCATCCACTCATCTAGGTTTTTCTTGAACAGTGTCATAGAGGTGCTCTGTTTCACATACATTTGAAGCCTATTCCAAAGACATGGCAGTCATTGGGAGATAAATCTGTTCCTCCAGCACACCCTACTTAAGTTGAAGGCCATATTTAGGTCCCTGAAATGGGTAGCCCTAGTCCCATTTTATTTATGGAGCAAGTTCATTAGGTTTGGGTCTTGAATTGCTCTGAAGTCCAGGCATAAGTCTCCCCTAAGAAGTCTATATGATATGGAGTATAGCGACAGGGACTTTAGTCGGTCTGTGTAAGGTACATGCTAGAACCCCTCGATCTTCTTTGTTAGAAACTTCTGAGGTCTCTCTGATTGCTGCAGGTGCTTAGTATGATACATGCCAAATGGAGCATTATACTCAATTATGGGCTGGATAAGTGCTGAGTATAGGGGGTTATCATTTCTTTTGTGATGGAGGCCATGTTTTTACTAATCAAGTGTGCTAGAAAGCTTTCTTTACTACAGTAGACACATGGTGGTCAATGTTAAGGTCACAGTCAACTTGTGATTCCAGGTCCTTTACCACTTCATGGGTACTTAGGGTATTGTTGATTTTATAGTGTGAGGGGACATTGTTTGCGGTGAAGGGAATGGTGATGTGTTTCTTTGCTTTCAGTATGAGACCATGACTAATACACCAGTCGTTGGTTTGCATGAGACCCTCCTGGAATATACTGACTTTATTTGGGGATTCAATGATTGTACCCAGTTTGCAGTCATCTGCACAGGTGGTCAACCACAACCCCTTAGTTTTGACCTGAACTTCTGAGAAGTATATACCAAGCAGTAGGGGGCTCAACATTGACCCATGTGGCACCCCACTGGTAACAGGTCTGCTGGCTGATGTGGAGTCACCCACTTTGATAGTGTGTATCTGGTTTGTGAGCCAGTTATCAACCCATCTTACAACAAAGGGGTTTACATTCAGTTTGTTAAGTTTATCGGTAATGTTTAAATGTGGGATTGTGTTAAAAGCCTTTGCCAGATCGACGTATGCTGTGTACAAAGATCTGTTCTCATCAATGGTCTTGGTCACATTTTCAAAGAAATCCACCAGATTTAACAGGCAGGATCTTCCCTTCACTAAGCCAAATTGGTTAGGCTCCAGGGTTTGGAGGTCAACTATGTCTTTATTTATGAGGTCTATAATGATACATTCCATGGCCTTAGAGATGAGACTGGTCAGGCTTATACACAGCTAACATACAATGATGTTCTACAACTGCCTAAGCCCATCCATACATCCCTTAGATCATTATGGGACAGGTGCTCATTGTGTTATCAAGAACAAGAAAAGCCCCTATGTAGGCCTAGACTTAATTCATAATGACAAACAAACTTTTCTGAACCTCTCCTGCACTTGTTTAAGTTAAACCTAACCACAGGATAAATCCCTGAAGTACGGAAACAAGCTGTTGTAATACCACTTTAAAAATAAAGCCCTCCCATAGATCCTAAGAACTATAGATCCATCAACCTAGCAAGCCTAACTTGCAGGGAACATAATATTTCTGACTTTATAAACTATGATATTCAAAACCTCACACAAGGTGGACCACAGCAGTTTTCTTTTATTGAGGGTAGGTCATGTCTATTTAATTTAATGAATGTCTTCAAAAACATTGCCGAGGCAGTGGATAGGGAAGCATTCATCCAATACATCATATCTGAACCTGCCCGAGGCCTTTGACACTATACCACATGGGCATGATAAATAAGTCAAAGGACCTTAATTTAGACATTTATGTAGCTGAAGCATTAAGGCATCAGGTGCCACATCAGAAAGCAAAAAAGTATCTAGAAGAACAGAGTGAGAATCAGTGCTGATATTCCTCTTTACACCAGGCCGACATCTAACCATATTTTCCATTTACTGTAAGCTGGGTGAGACGGAGTTAAATGCATTATTGTCATGTTTGGCAAACTTCCCCAGTCTACAAAGTAAAGCATGGCCAGTATCCCATTCCAAGGTCATCAGGGACGTTGCTATCTGGGATAACAACTTGGTCTGCTATGATCACCATGTAGAAACAGTACTTAGAAAATCCTTTTGTCTAACCCAAATAATTTATACAGGCATCTCAACCAGTTCAAAATAAGATATTATCTCTTTATATTCATCTTTAATTAGATCAGTTATAGATCACATTGCCTCTTTTAGCATGAACCTAACCAAACAGTGTGTGCAGTTAGAAAAGCCCCAAAGATTCTTAGCTAAAAGGTTTATTAATCTAAAAACCATTACATACCAATATGTGTTTAAGTTCCTGTTCCTTTAGACCATATCCCATAAATTGTTTACAAGTACATCTCTCTCTCTCTCTCTCTCTTTGTATATCTATATATATATATATATATATATATATATATATATATATATATGTGTGTGTGTGTGTGTGTGTGTGTGTGTATATATATCTTTCATTCTGTCCCATCAAGACCCTACCATACCATGTCTTTTGTGCCTCCATAAGGCAAACAGCTCCCCAAACACATGAATTGAGGATCTAAACACCCATCTTTCCATAAATAAAATACATTAGAGTGATAGTTTGTTTTCTCAAAGGTTACCCATTGTCTGGAACAAATTGCCTTTATGTGTTAAACAGACTGGCCACCTTACATCTTTCAAGTAGAACGTGGATGTTCAGACAGGTATCCTCATATTTATTCCTGGCCTGACATAATCAGCTTTCCTGGAAGTTTGAGGTACATCGTGAGAACGTGCATCAGCAAAGCACAAATAGTTATTGCCTTGCAGCTTCTATTATCCCAAGATTATGTTAGGGAAAATTTTCCTTCTTTGGTTAGTAAATATCAAATGCTGTATCAGGTTTTTAATATATCTTCACTTTTATTTAGAGTGTTGTTATCATGGTCTGTAAAACTGAAAAGATTGACCAGTTTATCTCTGGATAAAGAATAAACAGCTATGCATGAAGAAAAAAGCCTTGGAAAAGTGTTCTGAGGTGCCCAAGAACATGCTCGTCTTTCCTGAAAACATGAGCTGCCATGAAGCCAACAAGAGACTATAGAGAAGGAGAAGACAACATAGTCATTTTCCATTTGGCTCCCTACTGATTCAATGCACTACAAGGAGTTAATCATCATCAAAAGACCTGGTCTGCAGTGTTACAGCCTCTGGTGAGACATCTGTCTGACTAGGATTTCCAGCGAAGAACTGATGTGCATGGTTTGATTGGCCAGCTTCTGTGAGAGGTGCTAGTTGGATTTTGATTTGCTGGCTTTGGTAGGGGCAGAGCTTACAGACTATAAATACAAGGAGGCTTTCTAAGTTAGATGTGATGCTGAACTTTGCACAACAGTGTGAAGCAAATTTAATTATATTTTCTACCCAGCAAAGAGCCTAGTCTACAGCAGTAAAGGCAGCATCTATATCTGCATTGCACAAATAAAATAAATGACTCTGCTTTCTCTGTATCAGGTTAGTCACATGTTTGATTTTTTTTTTAATGCAACCTTATTATATACAGTGAGCCCTTGCATCCTGTTTATTTTATTAAATGTTTGACTTACTGACTTAAAATTCTGGTGGTTGATTCATTTAGATCAGCACAATTGTTCTGCTGAATGTATTGTTATTATGTTTAAGTTATATTACTGTTGCATATTGTTGCTGTTGCATTCATTTTCACTACTGGCAATGACTTAGATAACACTGCATTATTGCTACCAGTAGTTCAGGTAATTTTGCACTGCTGCCAGTTATTGCTACTATGTAGACAAAAACTCGATTAACATATTAACTCAGTTACTGGTTGTATGTTTTGATAACTGGTGTTGCATTCCTGCTTGTTACTGATTATTGTACTATTGTGGTTTTTATTTTACTTTTCTGCAGTACTGCAGCAGAGAATATTGGGTTCCACACTCTGAAATACTTTTGCTACTTGGGCTGGTTACACTACTTTTACTGAACTGTAACTCCTTTCTTCATTTTAAATGCTGTTGGAACTATTCATCTAGGTTACCTGCAGCAGCTGATGTACAATTCCTGCACCTGGATCCATAAGAATCCGCCATCTCCTTGATGCTACTGGTAAGGCAGATTCTACATTAACGTATTAGTTCGGCTATTGATTTCATTTGATCATACTTTCGAGCATCGCTGTTGTTGTGTTGTTGTTTGTATTTGTGATTCAACCCAGAAATTGAATCTACTGTTGTCAGTTACTGCATTTGAAACTGCTGCATAAGACTATCTGATTTAAGCCTGCCCCTTCTTACTGATTACTTTATTGTTCCTATAGATTATTCTCACTAATTTTTGCACTTGAGAATATTATCTGTATTACTTATTGTATCTAGCATCCGCAGCAGTTGCATCTCATATTCATGTATCATTTTGCAATATCTTACATTATTATTTTTAGTCCAATTCATTATCTTTCAAAACAACCTAGAAATAAGCTTGTACCCTTGTACCCCTAATGAACTACATAAAGCTGAAAATCTCATCTTCTCTCTTAACATAAACGCAAGTCTATATGCATTAGAGGTATTTGCAAACCTCCTGGCAACAACATTGAAACAGCAGATACATTTTTCTATTGGGTTTCAACTAATATCCAACAAGAAGTAATCATCCTTGATGATCTCAACAATGACTGGCTTACAAAATGCAACAATACCTCAAATAGTGCCAAAAATCTATAAACTCTTACCCATCTTAGTACCTCCCCTACCGGACATAATAAACACAGTGGCAGAGAAACCACCTTAGATGTGTAAAGACCAGCTCACCCCACAACATCATCTACAGTGGCATTCTCCTGATGCCATCAGTGACCACTTACCTATTTAAATAATCAAAGACAACATCACCCCTCCTAGACAACATTGTTGCAATCAAACCTATAACCTCTCTAATTTCAATAATGATGGCTTAACTGTAATGGCTCATTGCGCGCAAGCTCAAAAGTCATCATAGGTGGGCGTGATGAGACACTCTACACCTTGTGCTTGACAAATTTGTCAGCAGGCAGGCTGAAGATGAAAGATGGAGCCTGTTGGCAGCGAACACTCAGGTAAGAGGTTCTGTTTCATGCAGAGGTCTTACCGGCTGTATGTCAACAATTTAGTGCAGGATTACTAGGGTATTACCTGCTTGACTTCTTTTGGGTCACATTTTAGTCATCTTAGTTCATTATTATTGCTAAATTAAAAAAAATAAATATGTGTTTCTCTTGAAAATATCATAATAATAAGAGTAAGCCTACAGTTAAAAGTGGATACGGTTGGGGGTAGGCAAAATAGTTAAGCTGGTTACCTTACACACTTGTAGGGTTGGGTTGATTTTCATTTTGTCAAAATTAAATAAGTAAATAATAATATTTATATATTTTATTTATTTATTTATTTTATTTTACATTTGTTGACTGGGATAGTCTGACTGGATATATGTCCATTTTCAGTGAGGCCTGGGGAGAAAAGCTCCAAACCTACATCCAAAAAATGATTACATTTATACATGATAAGCACAGTTTGCAAATTCATCTCAGTAATACAGTACAATATAAGGATAAAACAGACATATACTCTCCCATGTTATAGCATACCAGTTCATAGACTAACAGTAACATGCAGTCTAAGTGAAGTAAAAGTCTTCATATAACATATGGTTATAGGATATGAGTTAGTCAGGGTTAGGGCAAGGACTATATAGTATAAAAAATATGTACATAAATATCTGTTAATAGTACTGCAAAATAATAATAATAATAATAATAATAATAATAATAATAATAATAATAAAATAAAATATGAATTTATAGTCAATGGTCACAATGTTTGAGTACTGTCTGGAATGTTACCTCCATGGATCTGGCCCGCTTGCAAGTACAGCCACTTATGTTTGGATGAAACATCACCCTGCTTGTAGGTGCTGGGGCTTGGTTGCTAGGGACAAGCTTGTCTTTTCTGCTTCTCAGGCAGAAGGAGAGATTTGAAGGTAGAGCAACACCTCCTTTTGGGCTAAGCCACCTTTTTATGGACATAGGGGTGTCTTGGCAGTTGACTTGAACATACCATAGCAGGCTCATATCCCATTTGCCTAGATATATTATCCTGCCTATTGTCAGGTTATCCAGAAAAGAGGGCAGCAGCCTCTCTTCTTAAAGGCTTCTTGAATGACTTTTATATTTATTCCATGGCTCTGTTAGATTCAACGCTAGTTAATAATCTGTTATCCGTCAAAGGACATGTACATATTGCTGCTATGTTGATAGAGAAAGAGCAATCAGCTGGCAAGATAAGTGACCCAATTTTCTAACCCCTCATGGCCTCTTAGAGGTGCACACTCTCAAAAAAACGTTCTTCCAGGACAAAGTGGGCCTATTCAGTTATTATGCTTTTAGGTTTGCTGAGTCCTTAGATTAGTTTGTCATTTTTGTTTTTTCATGACACTTGTCATTTTAACTCTATAGCTGACAATTTCTCCTGTTTCTAATGTGCCAGGTTTCACCTGTTGGACAAGCATTCAGATCCAAAGGGTACCCCAGTTCCTTCAGGAGTCTGGCTAATTGGAGAAGACTAGCATTATTGTTATTGGCAAGTTCTTGGTCCAGCAATATTAGGAAGGCATATTCTTCATCTCTTCAGGTTTTCAAGATTTTCCACAGGTCTTTGGTCTCTGGTCCCAGGACATAGAGAATACAGTTGTAACTTCAATTTTTAGTGGCCAGGTCTGCCATTGAGGATTTGCCTAAAACTCTCAGAGTACACTTTGCAGCTTTGGATGGTTGGAGCATTTTTTGGGCCTTCATGCTCTGTCAGGCCATTGGGTTATCGGGAGGATATACAAACGTCTTGAGGATATTCAGGGGACCTTCTCAGGTTTCCAGAAAACCTACTGGGAGACAAATCCTTCCCCTTGTTATTTGAGGTCTTTATAAGACACTGGGTAAATTTCATACATTTGTTACTATAGCAGCTTTATTCACATCTTTGTATGTGAGTACCTTCCATGCCAATGAACTACTCCTTTGCCTTTGTTTGGAGGACCTTGTCATCCCCAGTAATTTTATCATAATTTGGTTAAAAAAATCTAAGATCAATCAAACTGGGAAAGGACAGCAGGTATGTTTAGACAAGGCCAGTGGGATGGCCATTTACCCAGTGCATTGGGTCAGATTGCTATACAGTATGGCTCCCACAAAGAAAAGATCAGACCTGTATTTTGTGCTGGTTTTGGGTAGGCCTTTTAACCTATCCAAGATCAATTAATTTCTTAAGCAGGCCAAGGCTGGGCAAGGAATTCATCCACAAGGTTTCTCCTTGCATTCCTTCCTGATAGCTAGTACCTCAGACTTGGCCATGGAAAGGCATTCTGTCCAGGTTATTCAAAGAACAGGAAGGTGCATGTCTAATGCCTTTTTGTTTTACATCAGACATTAGTTTTTGTTTATTTTGCCGGGAAGGAGGTTATTTGGCTCTTGGGCCATTCTGTCATTGAGAGAGCTATAATCTATGCCTTGGCCTGCCCAGATGATCATTCAAGTTCTTTTGCTCTTAACTGTTTGACAATCCATTCTTTTGTTTTCTCTGGCCTCAATTAGATTCATTTCTCGGAAATCTGGCATAAGATTACCATGGAAGAAGCCTTACCTAGAATTGTGCTAATTCACCTTGGGGGTAATAAGCCGGGTCAAGCCCCCAAAAAATCCTGTTGGTCACAATTCTGTCTGATATTCACTGGTTATGGCAGTTGTATCTGCATTTTGTTTTGTTCTAATCTGCCATCATCCCGAGACTTTACTGTAAAGGTGCAAGAAGGTCCAATGCTGTTGAGAGAACCAATCATTTCATCAACCAAAGATTCAAAGGGGCTGCTAGCCAAATTGGTTTTCATGTGATTGAACACAGTGATATTGACAGACTGTAGCCCAGTTTGTATAACTTGTTTAATGTTCATTTGAATAGCATGGGTTTTGATTTGTTTAATTTGGCTATTGTTTTTGCTGTTCAAGAGTTCTTCAAAGTTTAACTTGGTTCGTCCCATGATCCAGATTTTCCATTCAAGGCTGGCTGTTGGGAGAGGGGGGATAGCATGTCACATGCTGGGTTGACAGCAGCCTTATGGCTTTAGCCCCCTTGTGTTTCCTTATGTTTCTGTTCAGTGGCTTCGGCTCTTCTCAAATCAGACCCAGATTTGACCGGTGGCCACATCAAGGGGTATGTGGCTTCTAAACATGAGTTAGATGGTTTTGTCACCAGAGCTGAGGTAGCTTGGAATATTCTCCTGGTTTTCCTGTAGTGGCAGTCAGAATAGGCTGAGTTATGCCAACTGGTTTGAAGTAATAGTTTAATGGTTATTGGTTTTATATGTTGCATCTGAATTATTGTGGCATAATTATTGATTGTCAATGGCTGTTATTTAATAAAAGGTTGGAAAGTCAATCTGGTGTGGTTTCTGAACTGGCTCAGTAAACAACAAAGACTTACCTGTAATGGCTTGTTGTCCACGAACTCAAGAGTCATCATTGGTGGGCAAGACAAAGTGTACTCCCTACTTAATGGGGTGCTACACCTTCTGCATGAAGTTGTAGCATGTCAACACTCCCTCCTGCCCTCAGTTGCAAGGTCAGGTGGTGGACTTATGGCTTCACCCCCCCTTGTGTTCTCCCATGTTTCTGCTCAGTGGCTTTGGTTCTCCTCAAGTTGGACCTGGATTTGACCAGTGGACACATCAAAGGGTATGTGGCTTCTAAACATGAGTTACATGGGTTTACCACCAGGTCTGAGGTAGCTTGGAATACGCACCCACTTTTTTCTGTAGTGACAGCCAGAATGGTCGGAGTTACACCAACTGACTTGAAGTAATGGTTTAATGGTTATTGGTTTTATATGTTGCGTCTGAATTATTGTCACATCACTATTGGTTGTCAATGGCTATTCTTTAATAAAAAGCCCTAAAGTCAATCTGGTATGGTTTTTGACTCGACTCAGTGGATAAAGAATATTTTATCTCAAATCAAAAAGTTTTTGACTGAAGCACCCATTAATACACTCCCATTTAATGAAGCTGTAACCTTATTTAATTCTACGTTCTTCAATTACTTAAATACCCATGTCCCTATCAGAACAAAAAGAATCAAGTCTAATCTAGCTCCTTGGCTAACTGGATAAACTAAACAAATAAAGAATAAAAGGGACAAAGCCTAAAAAGAGTGGAAAAGACTAAACACAACCTCACACCTACTACATTTTAAGTAACTAAGAAACTTAACTAAACAAAACATCAAATTAGACAAGAAAACTGACTGCACCAGCCATCAAAATAAACATTTCAAAACCCCTAAACTTTTCTGTTCCTCCAATAACCAGTGCCTATGTCCAGATTAAACCAGCTAACCCTCCCCCTCTCCAGATAAATACACAGACTACATTGCCTCAAGTTTTAGGAAACACTACATGCAGACTGTCACTTCCCTCCTACAAAATTGTACTACGACTTCTTCTTCTTCTTTCGGCTTTTCCCGGTTAGGGGTCGCCACAGCGGATCACCTGTCTGCTCATGATTGGCAGTGGAGTTTTACAGTGTCAAGTTGCCAGCCCAGCACCCAACCTTCCACAGAAGGCACACACATGCACACACTCACACCTAGAGCCAATTTAGAGTGTCCAATCCACCTACAGCATGTCTTTGGAATGTGGAAGGAAACCGGAGCACCCAGAGGAAACCCACGCGACCACAGGGAGGACATGCAGACTCCGCACAGAAGGCACCCCAGCCAAGAATCGAACCGGAGAACCTCTTGCTGTGAGGGGGCAACGCTAACCTCTGCACAACCGTGGCCGCCACAAAATTGTACTATGACAATATATTTAAATCTACAACCAGGCAAAAACCCAACTGAGATTTAATTTAACCCACCTCAGTGGAATAACTGGGGGAGGGGTGGCCCACCCCTGGCACTTTTGGGACTGTTACTTTAATAGTTTAATTAACTCTTCTTCCAGTCACATCACATCTGTACATGCATTGTTAAGTTTTGCTGCTGCCGAGTGTTCACAGAATTTTGCTTCACCGTTCCTTTCTAAGTAAGTGTGCGTCTTGCATCTTGCTGCATTTACCATTCCTTTAGTTCCAAGTAAGGGGGGTGTGTGTGTGTGTGTGTGTGTGTGTGTGTGTGTGTGTGTGTGTGTGTGTGTGTGTGTGCACGCATGTGTGGTTCCAAGTAAGGTGTGTATGTGTGCAAGTAAGGTGTGTGTGTGTGTGTGTGTGTGTGTGTGTGTGTGTGTGTGTGTGTGTGGTTTCAAGTAAGGTGTGTGCGTGTGGGTGTTCCAAGTAAGGGGTGGGTGTGTGTAGGTGATTCAAAGTAAGGTGTGGGTGTGTGTTTCCAAGTAAGGTGTATGTGTGTGTGTGTGTGTGTGTGTGTGTCTGTGTGCGTGTGGTTCCAAGTAAGGTGTGTGTGTGTGTGTGTGTGTGTGTGTGTGTGTGTGTGTGTGTGTGTGTGTGTGTGTGTGTGTGTGTGTGGTTGTGTCTGTGTGTGTGTGGTTCCAAGTAAGGTGTGTGTGTGTGTGTGTGTGTGTGTGTGTGTGTGTGTGTGTGTGTGTATGTGTGTGGTTAATTTCAGGCTCAAACCCTGTACCTTAGATACAAGGGACAAGAGCGTGAATTCTGTAACCATACCACCACTTATGATTCAAGGAGATGAGTCCTGTCTACAGTTTCACAGAATGTCTGGAATATTTGGCTCATATTTTTGCTCTGTACCTCTTAAAATTTGTGGCTTTCTGGCAAATCAGTGAAAACTGAATTCACTAAATAATGATAGCAATTTAAGTTTCAGTCTTCCTGTCTTTCTGGAAATGCATGGTAACAAAACATTTTATTATAGCAACTTTTTAAGATTATACAACTGATGTTAAAACTTGTCCCTTGTTTTGGGTCTTTGCCTCCAAAAGAAATTTTGGCTTTTTCCAGATTTCTTGTCCTGCAAAGTTGAGAGATATACAGTAGTTCATAGGTTAGTGCTAAGCTAACTGCCCTTGCGAGCCATTTTAAGCTTAGCCAATTATCCCTTGTGAGACTCAAACCCTGCACCTTGTGTTTGTAAGGCAAATACCTTAACCATTAGGCCACCCTCCCAATTCTTCTTCTAGTTGAGTGTCAAGTGGATTTTACAAGAAGCTGAGAGCTTCAGGTGAAGAGAAGTTTAGTTCTGCTTATGCCACACTTGTTTGTGTTGTTAATAGCACAACAAGTAGTGTACTTTATCTTGATGCAGAAGGCTGTGGGTTCTACTCCCCAGAATATAGATGGATTGCTGATACTGTACTGTGCTGTACTTTAAAGGGGGTGATGCTGCAGTTCTGAGAATGTTCTCCTTTGGAGGACATATCTAGTAACGATGAACCTGTTAGTTTACTATCCCTTCCCTATTGCAGTATTAACATAGGCAAAGGGCAACAGGCACTTTATTTGTAGATGAAACAATGAAATATAAAGTTGTTTGCTAGCAGCCACCTTTTTGTGTTACAGATCTCTTTAATGTGGAATTATTTAGATGACTTTTACTTCTGCAGATTGTGCATATTTTCTAATATTGGTAGATTGTAATGACAGAAGTTTGAGTAACATTTTATGAAATGTTCTGAATTGGGCAGTTTTGTCATTACTGGTTCATACATTTCATTTCATTGCTTACTGGAAAAATGTTCAAAACAATAGATTTAAAATATGCTCTAAGAAGTGTGTTGTATTATGCAAGGAATATAATTTAATACAATCAGGAAGGCGAATCCAAGAATGCATGTATGTTTGCATGATCCTAAATATGTGTGCAAGGGCAGAGAAATGTTAATGCTAAGTCTGTTTTCATTGTGAGACTGCATTGCCTAGTTTAGCAGATGTCTAACAGTGTTTGTGCTATAAAATTTAAAATAAAAGTTTTAAATGAAATCCAAATAATTATTGTAGAAGTAAAGCATAAATCAGTATGCATGTCACAGTGTTTATGGTAAATTAGGAGAAATAGCCAAGTAATGGGAATGGAATGGTTGCAGAGGGGAGGGCTGTGTATGGGGGGCCCATTTGTCTATGATTTTTGTGAGGAGGGAGGGGGCGGCAAACTGAAAGGCAGGGGCTTGGCACAAACTCTAGCTATGTCACTGATTGACCTCCACTATCAAAAGCTACTAGAACAACTTAAACCTACCACCCTTGCAACAAATAATCTTTCTCTTCTGAATACCTAAAAATCACATCTGAAGCTTTAGCTCTACCAGTTCCTAAACTCATAATCACTCCAAAAGAGAAAGCTATATGCTCACTTTTTGGAAGATTTTTGTATTTATTTATTTAACATTTGTTGACCAGGAAAGTCTGACTGGGATAAAGTCCATTTTCAGTGGAGGCCCGGAGAGAAATGCTCCAAATACACATCTTTGGAAAGCGGGATGAAACTGGATCACCCAGAAGAAGCCCACACAAACACAGGGAGACTCTGCACAGAAGGCACCCCCATTGTGAATCAAACCAGAGAACTTCTTGCTGTGAAACATCAGTATTAACTGCTCCACCACTACACAAAGAAGGCAATTCAACTGACTTCCTCAGTTACAAACCAGCCACCATACTATCACTCAAGCTGTAAACCAGTTTCCTCTTACAGTTTTAACTTAAATTTGGGGGTGATTAACCTGCCACAAAATATATTGGATTAATTGGACAGGAAAACAAGAAAAATGATTAATGCTTATCAAATGATATATAAAAATCAGTGTATACCAATATTATATATTTCTCATTCTAAAGGAGGTCTGGGTCTCCTTTAAATTAATTACATGTATAGATCTGCAGTCATAGGACTACATACATATATGTTGACTTTATCAGATACAAACATAGTGGAAGTTATGAAACATGAAGAGATCAAATCTAAGATGACTTCCCAGCGTAGTTTAGCAGAAGTATGGTGGTGATAAGTGGGAAAGGAAACAAAAACCAGAAGTAGACAAACATCAGGCAGCAAATGAATCTGCCAAAAAACAAAACAAAAAAAGACTATAAGTAGAAGGATCAGATGAGAGGGCAAGAAACGATGAAAAGACATAAGTATAGTGGCAAGTACAGAAACCTTCTGGAACAACCTCATGTCAATCGGGACCTGCGGCAGGAATGTTTAGGAAAAGGTGAATTTCAACCAAAAGATGAAAGCTTAATATTAGCAGCCCAGGACAGTGGACTATGCATACATTGGTTTACAAAGTTCATTGAACATGTAGAGGAAATATTAAAATGCAAGTTTGTAAAACCGATCTGAAAACACTAACGGTACAAGGTCTGTATACTGAAAAGAATAATAGTGTGGCAAGACTGTTGCACTGGGGATTATACAAATATTACAATACCTGGTGAGAAGTATTGGAAACTTGAGCCACACACCATTATAGAGAATGATGAACTGTGTATCACATGGAATCATCCATTACCAACAGTTCAAAATATAGATGCGAGACAACCAGATATAGAAGTTTATGAAAGGAAGACAAAAGTAGCATTGATCATTGAAATTGCTACACCCAGTGCTTACATTTTCTTACATACAGAGATTCACAAAGTCATAAAGTACCAGGATTGGTGGACAGAAATGGGTGCAATGTGGAAGAAGGATGCATAGACAGTTCCAATAGTAGTAGGAGCAATTGGTCTCATAAAAAAGAATTTACAGTCATATGCAACTCTGTATGAATTGCAGGAGTCACTTCTGAGCACATTGCAGGTGCTGTGAAGAGAACTTTTGGACTGAAACAATAATAATTTCATGAAATTTAATCATACTTTGACTTAGGAATAGGGTCCATTCCCATCATGGTATTAGAAACCCAAAAGACTTGGAGAAATTAAGCTGGCAGTCACCCATATCTAAAACATTAGAAAAAAATGCATCCATGCTCAACTCCTTAGCTTCCTGGATTAAACAAAAAAGTCTGTCACCAACTCAATGTGATTTTCAACCACACCACAGTGATACCGCTGCCTTGCTTAGCTTCGCATCTTTCATGAACCATTACAGAAATAAAGGAAATCTAGTATCAGCAGTTTTCTTGGACTTTTCAAAAGCTGACACAATAGTCTCCCATACCCTACTCATTCACATGCTCTCTGCTCTTGGACATAATACCTCATCTCTCTCATGGTTTGAAAGCTGTCTCACAAGAATCTGTAAAATGAATCAACTCTTTCTCATCTTTCTTACCTATATCCGTGGGAGTACGGCATGGACCCATCCTAGGCCCTCTTCATTTCAACATCTTTATAAATGACATGCATACAGCCAATAAACAGATGACCACAGTGTAGTATGCTGATGACTCTACTCGTCTGAGCTCCTGTACTAAACTTCTTTATGCTTTCCCCATATTGATTAATTTACAGGCCACGCTATCCCACATGTTAGTCCAGTGCTACTACTAAAATAGGTAAATTTGCTACTAATCTGCACTACAAATTCCACCACTGGCTGGCTCAAACTGCCACACTCATAGTTAGGAATTGGCATAATGGCTATGGTGTTCACCTTGCAGTCACAATGGGGAGAGTTTGATTTTCAACTTTCAAAGGGAAATTGTCTATGCTTAAAATGGTGCATGAAGGCAGCTAGCCTAGAATTTCCCTATGAGCTATGAATACTACTTAAACATTACCCACCCAGGACTGGAACATAAACTCCTCTATAACCATGATTACTGCCCAACTCTAAAAATATATTTTAACCCCCTTACTCATCAAACAGGCTACTGTGTTCCACTGAGCAAGTTCTTCCTCAAATTTCTAAGTCACATAACTCAGCCAGCAACTCCCTTTACTATTCCTTTCTTGTCAAAATGAGGACCTCCTTGCCACTATCTCTCAATCATATCCATGGCCACAGAAAATTTAAAATCCAATTTAAGAAATGCCTTCTAGATAACTGGCACTGTTCCTGCTCTAATCCCTGATAACTTTACAGACTCTTTCACTTCTGTCTTCTGTCTAGTCTCATGCTCCACACTCACTTTTCACTTAGTTTTTCCCTATTTTTTCTTCCACACTGTTTCTTTTTTTTTTCTTCTCTACCAAAATACTTTCTTGTTTACATCCCAAAATCTCTCTTTCTCTCTCTCTAATCCTTCCTATAAAATGCCCATCTTAAATAATGTACATCTTGGCAGTGTACACAAAATCTTTCCTCTCTGCTATTGCTATACTATATCAGTTGAACTGCAAGTACATCTATCCTGCTGCATCATCTGATTACGCTGAAAAGACATCTTGGAATGGTAGTTTGCTTCTATTGAACCATACACCAGGCTGTACAGACACTGCATTTGCAAACATTTATCCACTGTGCGTAATATTTCATGTATTATTAACTATTTATATTGACATATTTAATTTCTACCTATAATTATGCTATAAGGTGTTACTTGCATTAACTATTTTTGAACTACGAGTTTGTAAACTACTTCAAAATTATTAAAAACAAATCCTTACCAAGGCAAAAACTAGCCAAAACCAAAAAAATCTATGCCTTGGATAATGCTTCCTTAGGCCACCAGGAAAACCATAAAGTGATACAACTGTGTATTAAACAAAATGCAGCCTTTAAAACAATGAAACAAATGAAAAAAGTTAGACTGTATTTTAGTGCTTAGTTTATTTATAACAGAACTCCATCAGAGGTACTGTAGTTCACTTCTCATGTCAAGTGCCTTCTTTGTGGAGTCTGCATGTCTTAGCTGTGCTTGTGTGTTTTTTCTTTGGAAAAAGTTATTAGGTAGTCTAAATTTGCCCATGACATGGGAGAAAGACCTGTCAACTTATTTCTGTTTCCCCTTTGCCTTGACAACTCTGTGGGTAGCAGTAGCTGTCTGTCAGGTCATTCTAGTAGTTAGATCTGACTTGTAAGAGAATAAGCAACTGATTAATGCTCACTGAATGATTAATGCTTGCTGAAAGTACTTTCTTGTTACCTTATAATGATGTAGCATGTGATAGCTAAAAGTATTTATTGGATTTTGAAGCTACTTACTCAACTCAAAATACATTTGATAATGAAAATACACACACACACACACACACACACACACACACACACACACACACACACACACGCACACACGCACACACGCACACACACATACACACACACACACACACACACACAGACACACACACACAGACACACACACGCACACACACACGTGCACACGCACGCACACACATACACACACACACACACACACACACACACACACACACACACGCACACACACACACGCACACACACACACACACACACACACACACACACACAAACACACACACACGCACACACATGCACACACACACATGCACACCTGTAGCACAAACCACCTTCACCACAAAGTAACACTGACTGACCCAACCAAACTAAGGACTAGGAAACCTTAGCGTTTGGTTCATACAGCAATATGCCCAACTTCATCCCATGAGCCAATAGCCAAAATGCATATGTCTAAAGGTCATAAGGTTGCAGACTCTAAGCTCACTGAGATTCCATCTTCCCAGAGTAATATTTTAGTAATAGGTAACCTATTATCAGTAATACAGATGCCTTCCTAATCAGGTTGGATAAGAGCAGGATGATGATTAGCAGTCAAAGCAAAGATGTAGGAGATAACAAAAGCTCTTATATTTCTCCAGCCTGGAAAGTATAATTAAGATCTGTTAGCAGTATATGTGTGGGTGAATGATCTTAGGCAGCCTGCCCAGAGGGGACATGCAGAAGGATATAACTGAACTTGCTATGCATGTGTCTGAGGCAGGAAAGACATTGCTCTTGAGTGATATTTTTATCACCTAGAATGACGCTGATATGGACAGATAGCATAATGTCTTTAAACAGTTGGTGGTATCATTCGGGGGGATCCAGTATGTGTCAGCTTGGGTCGAGAAAGCTGGCAAGTCTTCCTGCTTTGCCAGTGATGGTCTGCACTTCTGTTGCTATCACGTTTGTGTTCTAGATACAGCTTTTGTTGCCAGCACGGTTACTTTCTTCTGCAGTGTCCACATGTTAGACATTCCAATCTAGAAATATAACTTTAACACAATAAATTTCCTGTAATCAATGCCAGAATTCTTAACAAGAAAATACTCTCCTTCAACTTGAACATGTTTATATGCATGTAGTAACAAAGATATGATTTCAAAGCAATGAAAACACTCCCTCTGTTCCAAGGTTTAGTGCCTATTATGCCTACAGAACTTCATGTAATCACCGGAGTGTATAGCTATCTGTAAGGATACTTTTATTCATTTGTAAGGATATCATTGACTTAAGAGTGATTCCTACTGAGGCCACATTTGAACTCTTAGATGTCCAAATCACCCTAAATAAAATGTCATACCTAAATATCCACTGAAGAAGTGGATAGCAGTTTTGTAATATATATATATAGCTTATCTGGATCTTGTCAAGGTCTTTTAACATTATTCCCATGTAGGCATTATTGTTATCCTTGGAAATCTGAATATAAATTCACAAGTTATATGGTAGACAGATGGCTGTTTGTCTGACAGAACCCATGTTGTTAGATTCACTAGTGCCACTTCGGAAAGCAAAAAATTTACCCAGGGTAAATCACAGGGCTAAGTGTTGTATTATCTGTTATATGCATCTATTTATTTTATTTAATTTATTTTATTTAACATTTGTTGACCGGGAATGTCCGACTAGGTTCCACAGAGCCTGTTTTCAGCGGAGGCCCGGGGAGAAATGCAAATATGTGCCAGGCCTATGGTTATTTGAATTTGCAAACAACTATACACTGGGTGTTGTTATTCAATATTTCACTGTCTCAAAATTACTTCAATGTGGGTTAGACTATATTAAGAACTGGTACAGAGGACAACGTGCACAGGCTAAATGTGAAATGTAGCATAACTTATTTTAGTAAAAAAAGCATTTTTATGTCACACTATATAAGTGGCAAACTACTCCAATGAGGCATTGCTTTATGGGATCTAGGCAGATTTTTTTATCTTTCTTTAATTTTTGACCATCACATATCCATAGTAACTCAGAAAGTCTTCTATATAGTTCATTTAACTGTTAAACGCATCATCAAAGAAGATGCAAAAAAAAAAAAGGATGGTGCCCTGACAAGAAATATCTACTGGGGAAGTTTTGTTGTACTTTAATTGACTGCATAGAAATGTGTAAGCCCGCACTGATAAGCAGACAAAGTAAAAGAGATATTGATATGCAGTAAATAAAGAGGACTTGCTCAGAATTGGTAGGACATTACAAAGAATTACATTTTTATGGAGTGCTGGCTTAAACTGTTTTTCCCTAGTGAATACTAGAAAGGTATATGAATGGTATAAATAAAAAGCAAGTCTTCATAACTGTTGATTTGGTAAAACTAAATAAGTGTTAGATCTGGAAAAAGAAGGAGAAAAAAAAAAACCCTGTGTTCTTCGAGGTATTTGCTTTACCAATAAAACCAGGACCTTGCAGCAATGAAAGAGATAATTTTCTGTAGGAGTTATGCTAAAGACTTGCAACATAAAGTGCGTGCTGTGACATTTCTTTGCCATAACTCTGCTGATAGTTTGAGAAATTAAAGTTTGTGTGAAGTACAATGTCTGAAAATTTTGTTGTCACTCCAAACTAATAAGCAAGTAGGTCAGCACATAAATATGAGGCAAAGCAGAGCTTTTCTTAACAACTGGAGGATGCTATTAAGAAACAATTTGTGGAAAATGTAATGTGGGCTTTTTCAGGAACTAGGGCTGGTGATGAAATAGCCAACAAGCAACAAAAGAAATTAATTAAGACATACTCACAGGGTTTTACAGCATTGCTAAAAAACTGAGAGGGAATATTGAAATGCAAAGGGAGAAATGCGGTGTTTCTAAGTAGTCAAAATCAATTGTAATGTTGGAATACATGGCTTTTGAATATTAAAATAAAATGACAGAGGGTTAAATATTAGTTGTACTCAAACACAGAAATGTCAAAATTAAAGAGCTTTTCACTTAGTCTAAAGGACTCTGAATTTTTAGAGCAAGATGAAGCACCACATTAGCATATGTTAGTAAGGGAAGCTGTTGCCATTAGTAAATCCACTTCCATCCTTTCAAAACCCAACCTGGCAGGAAGTGGGAGGTCAGGAAGGACATCCACCATTCCCTTAACCTAGAGGATTATTATTTTTTCTCACCATAACCAAATTATGTGCTTGAGACATGGATGTCAAGAAATTCACTTCGAGATCATGGACAACAGTCTGTGAATCAGCAACAATCCAGTCAACTAACTTGTTTAGAATAATTGCCTGATACTTCCTAGTGTAGATTATTCCAATATAATTATACTACTAGATAGATGAACCCACTACTGCTGTTCCAATATCCGACTTAGATATACATTTAACTGAAAATTTATTTCCATTGAAATAAGACATAGCCAACTCCGGTAGCAATGTCAAAAATATAAACTCACAAATACCCTTCATTAGCTTTTTGTGCCTGTTTTGTTCATCACCAACTAGCTTAAAATATACGTGCAGCAACTAAAATATCTAATTAATGACTTTTTTGTGAGATGTTGTAAGCATTGTTTTCTATCTAGTTGTTTATTTATTTATTTTTTATATTACTAATGCATTCATTCCAGATATCTGTACATACTGCATATTATTTTTTCACTATTCCATCACTTTATCATGTTGTTATACAACACTTTAATTCTCAGTAGCCAGGCCATGACAGATAATGAGATCCAGTGGTCTAGTTTACTTTTCAGCTAAATAAAATAAAATAAAATAAAACAATTAAAAAATGCTAGCAAAATACTATGTGCGGGCATGCAATACAATGTCATTTACTCATACCTGACATTGAATTTTTGTCACCCTGACTTCACCTTCTTAACTAAAAAGCAGTGAAGAAATACTTGTAGAATGCATGCTCAGAAGTGGGATGTTAGTATTAAATTAATCAAACCTCTAACTATTTATAAAAGCATATGAAAATATTTCTTCACATCCAGCCATGAGATGAATCATGTTTGTGTTTTTCGACATGATAACTACATGTTTTTATGTATATTTATTGCTATGGTTTTTAACTTGGTCCAGCAACAGTTTGCTACTCTTATATTAAAACCTTGGCATTGTTATCTCTACAACCAAATTAACTACACATGGGGTGTTGGCACAAGTCTGGAGGTGGCAACAGGACTAATGGACCATCAGCATGGTTAACAGTGACTCAAACCCACCTATTCAACCTCAACTGAGCAGGATTCTTGGCAGTCATGCTCCCATCTGCATGTCCTCACACAGTCAACAGTTTAAACTGTCCTGTTACTCAAACACCATCTTTTCCATTTGCACTGACGCATGACCATCATCTTTTCATAGCCTCTTTCACACAGAGGGAGAGAGAGCGATCATGTCATTAATCAGTAAATTCCATTCTACCAGATGGTTCTCCTCTGACAAAACTATTCATTGAACCCAGAGTCACTATCTTCAGAACTAATAGCAAAAAATATTCATTTAACAGAGGTCCAGTTCTCAAATGCTTGCATTTTATAATAGCTATTATATTACTGTTGCTATTCATTTTCTCAAAATACTTCAACTGAAGTGTTACTATCATTAAAGAAAGTATGCAAGTTTACCAACAATCTTGCTTCCAAAAGTATCAAGACAGTTTGAAATAATTCGGTCCTCAACTTTTTCTGGCACATTTTCAAATGGAAATAGCCAGGTTCTGTGTGTTAACTTGGGCATCAGTAGCTTGGACAATTTGTGGGAAGACTGCATACCAACAAAGAGAGACAGGAATCAGTCATGGCTGTATTGTGTCTTGGACAGTTGGGCAGTGTCCATGTGGTACAGGGAAACAGCAAAATGCCCTTCAGTACATGCACAGATGTGTGGTACATGCATGCAGCCATCAGTTCATACTATATCTACCCTATGATGGTAGTTAGTAAGGGTACAATGCATTATTACAGTTTCTTGGAACACTTCCATGCAATCTGTGATTCTTTTCTTAAGGAAAACAATTGGATTTTGTATCCCTTTAGAGTTAATGAATATTCATCAAATCTAATTGAACAGCATCTTTATCATCACATGTATGGGATCATCTTGGTAGCTATTATAAAGTTTAAATGATGTTTTTTCCTCTATGCTAAAAGCTGCTGAAGTATTAGCTGGACATTTTTTTTATTTTCTTTAATTAATATTTAGCTTTAAAGCACTGAATGTCACCATAACATCTTCCAGGAGATTTACAGTTTGATTTGTGAACAATCTAAAAGTCAGCTTTTGTAATTCTGAACTATGAAAGATATAGATCATTTACTTAATTCCAGATTTGGTATGCATATGTAAGTAAGTGACTAGTAAATAACAAATGTAAAAATAAACACCGTTCTTACTGTACATGTGAATAAGGCCATGCTAATAACATAAATATTAATTTCAAAACAGAGTATAGGCCCAAATTCCTTTTCTGATATTGCGGGCTCAACATTTAAGATTTTCAGTATGCATGAAAAATATCAGAAAAATTAATTCAATGCAAATTCAATTTAGTCTGCTTTCTCTTAATAAGCTTGTGTTGTTTTGTGCATTTATGTATGATTGCCTGCACCACAGTCAGAATGAACTAATACTTCAGGTGGCAGTGAATCCATTAGCAAAGAATGTTTCATTAATTTCTTCAATATGTTAATTCCGTATCTTTTGTCTTCACTGTATTATAACCAGCTGCAGCCACTTAAGATAGCACCGTAGTCTCATAAATTCCTGTTTACTTTTACTTTCGGGGTGTTTTCATTCAAAACCCTATGTCACCATTTCAAAGAAATGCAGTCTTCTTAGTAAAAATTTTAATTAGTACTATGCATAAATGACAAAAGGTTAATAGTAAGGAATGATTTTGTTTGTTTAAAGTGTTTCATGTTATTACAGCTAGCCATTTTATGGATGTATTCCTCTGTTATACAAATTGTGCATTAATATTAGTTCTGTGCTTTGTCTTTATGGTAACACTAAACTAAAATCAAAATGTTTGTATTCAGGAAAGTTTGAGAGCAGACTACCTTGCTCTGGCCTCTCCCTCACAAAGGAACTTGACTTGCAGGTCAAACTAGGTGCTATGTACTGAGTACTGACAAGGTAATAGGGCTTTGATCCTGGGAGGGGCTGAACCATTAATCAAGTTTCAGTAGGCCAGACCAAGGTAGGGTATACCAGGTGATTTGAAAGCACAAAGGACATCTGAGCTAACCCTTTTGAAACCATTGAAGCAGGCAGATGGTTGGTTTCACTCGAAGGCACTGTACATGGATAGCAGGGGTTTCATTGAGCCTAGGATTTGATTTGAGGAGGTATGGCCTAGGACTATTGTAGCTTGGATGGATGGGGTAGTATATCTGATAACTGTAATATAAAGAAGTAAAGAAGTTTACAGCTGGGTAATCTACAGAGGCCCATCTACATACATGTGTGAGTGAGTGTGAGAGTGCGTGAGATCATCACAGGAAGCAGGGATGGGGCTGATGGTTGTGCACCAGTGACAAAGGGTAAAGGACTATGCTGAAACATATTACAGGTGCAGACATCCACAGCAGGGTCCTTGTGGGGAACACCCACATCATATAAGTTGACCTGGATTAACGGGCAGGGAAAGGCAGGTCTGTTGTTGTCAGCAGCCATGACACTGAAACAGTGTATCTATCTATCTATCTATCTATCTATCTATCTATCTATCTATCTATCTATCTATCTATCTATCTATCTGTCTGTCTATCTGTCTATCTATCTGTCTATCTATCTATCTATCTATCTATCTATCTATCTATCTATATGTATAAAGATATATAGAGAGAGATATGAGTATAAACCTGCAGGAAGATATAGCAAGCCAGTACTGGGACCTCAAATACAGTAGTGTCATGGAGGGCTCTGCCAAGATACTCATAATGATTATGCTACTGATATAGCAAGCCAGTACTGAGACATCAGATACAGTAGTGTTACCGTAGGCTCTGCCCTGATACTCAGAACGATTATGCTACTGATATAGCAAGCCAGTATTGAGACCTCAGATACAGAAGTATTATCATAGGCTCTGCCCAGATATTCATAATGATTATGCTACTGATATAGCAAGCCAGTACTGGGACCCCAAATACAGTAGTGTTAACGTAGGCTCTGCTCAGATACTCATAACGATTATGCTACTTCTTACATGTATTATAGATCTGAGTACAGGGAGAGATAGTGAAAGTCTTGTAGTTGTGGGCTGCCATTCTACAAATACAGTGGTATAAAGGCAGGTGTATCAGCTACACAATTAAAAACACAGATGGAGGTTGCACGAAGACATAATACAGACACAGACTGGTAATATACTTCTCAGCATTGCTGATGGAGGCTATTCCTAAGCAGACACTCCAGTCTGTATGATGCAGCAGAAATACATCCTCCATAGAACTACTCACAACTGTATATATTCTCTGCACTCTGTGCTTTGGAAATGCTAATTCTATGCTGCCACATAGATGTTGAGCTGCTCAAATTCTGTTAGAGCTGCGGTTGTTTTCATGTTGTATGTTTTGGTGGCTAACATTATGGATCGGCTGTGAACATTGCTGATGTATGCTAGTGAGACTATATTCTGCCAACATCTATGAATTCAAAACCCTCTTCTCAAGGATAATATCAAAAGCATTACAGAAAGAAAAAAAAAATCAGGATGCTATCAGGTCCACTAAAGGAGCCCATGAACTTAGGCTGATCAATTAAGCCAAAAGTAATTGCAAATCAGCTATATCAGAAAAGTAAGAAACAACACCCTAGAGTGACCAGAACTTGTTCATAATGACACCATCTATCTATGTCAGAAAAGTAAGGAACAACACCCTAGAGTGACCTGAACTTGTTAATAATGACACCATCTATCTATGTCAGAAAAGTAAGGAACAACACCCTACAGTGATCTAAACTTATTCATAATGACATGCAACTCCATATGAATTGCAGAAGGAGTAATTACTGAGTACAACACGAATGCTACAAAGAGCATTTCTGGCTAACATCAAAGATTGAAACAATACTATTTCATGAACTTTAATCATATTTTGACCTAGAAATAGGGTCCATTATCATCTTGGTACGAGAAACCCAAAAGACTTGGAGAAATTAAAAAAAACATACAGAATTCACACAATAAATGTTATAAATATCTGTATAAGTAAATTCAGTCACAACTTCACCCCAGAGACTTCTAAAACATTTAAACATTTGAATCCATTACTGCCCCAATTTTCTCTAAAGGTCATGTACTGAAAGTGCTAAGACCAAAATTTCTTCTTCCATGTTACCTTGCAATATACCTGGTTAATTAATTAAGTGTTAAAAAGCCCTTGTAAACACACTCCTTAAACAATTCAACCTAAATTTAGCTACTGGTTTTCTCTCTTGTTAGTGTTACAATGCAGTGGTGATTGCCCTCCATAACAATGACCTTACAACAAACCTGGGTATTTACAGACCTATCAACTTTACAAGCAGACCTATCGGCTTTACAAGCCTTATCTGCAAAAGCCTTGGAACACATTATAAATGACCTCAAAAACTATAATATCAAGAATTCTATTAGATCTGCCCCCCCCCCCGCCCCAATAGATTGGCTTTGTGAAGAATAAATCCCTTCTATTGAATCTGGTAAACTTCTATTGAATCTGGTAAACTTCTTTAAAAGGGTTACGGAGGCGCTAGATGGTGGTAATGCAGTGCACTTGGTGTATCTTGAACTGGCCAAAGCCTTCAACACTATTTCCCATGTTGACATCATTCTAAAACTAAATGCTTTAAAAAAATGACCCATATTTGGTAAGACAGGTAGCAAACTGGCTAAAAAACAGAGATTATGCAGTGAGAGTTGAAGACGCCTTATCACAATTATTAAAATCATCAGCTGAGTTCCTCAGGGCTCAGTACTAGAACCTCTCCTTTCAGTATTCAGTTCACACATCTCCAAGAAGATAGCAGGACCACTGTCTAACAAAGGGTGCAGCTGAATGCAAACTGTCGGTTGTTGTTGTCATCCTCTGATGCCCACACCCTCCAAAATGATCTCTCCCTAGTAAACTCTTGATGTACTGGACTGAAAGTAAATGGTAACAAGTATTGTATCATCAATTTTTAGACTACCCCTCCCCACAGCATAGTATATAAATGACACATCACTACAAATTTAAAATGTAGTCAGGGACCTAGGAACATAGGCTGAGAGCTCCATCCTTTTTAACCATCATGTGCCATTGATTACCAAGAAATCCATTTATTTAGTGTAACTAATTACCAAAGGAATATTGTAAAGGTCTAAAGAGATAATCACTTTCTTATAGTCAGCACTGATTAGACCAGTTATTGGGTAAATGCCCCTTTTCAGGATTTAGTTCACTAAATATATCAAACAATAAGAAAGACCCCAAAGATTTGTAACCAAAAATATCACAGGTCTAATATCTTTGAGACACCAAGAGAGGCTGGAAGTGCCATACCTCTCAACCATCCAGATTTTCATGGAATATCCAGAATTTTGACTCATATTTCTGATCTGTTTCTCATAAAATTCTAATTTTATGGCAAATCACTGGTAAATCATTGAGAACTGAAGTCAGAAAATAAAGGCAGATATTTGATTTTCAGATTTCATATTCTTTGGAAAAATTCATGCTAATGAAAAACTGGTTATTCTGTCAACTTTCTAAGTCTGTAAGAGCAATATCTGAAACTTGTCCCCATTTTTGGGCCTTTGTCCCCCCATTATTTGTGGCTTTGTCCAGATTTCTTACTCTAAGAGGACGATAGGTAAGGAAAGCACTGTCTCTTTATTCCTTGTCTCATAGGCTTTTGAGGGGAGATTTATGTCTTACTTATCACTCAGTTACAGACCTGAATGTCCTAGACCTCATGCATTTCTCCAAGTGCAATATCTGCACCAGTACTACAACTTGGGACCTGTATTTGTATGAAAATATAAGTAATACACAGTGCAGGGACAAATTTATAATCTACTGCCTCCCCAAACTCTGGAATAAATATCTCCTACAAGTTAAACAGCATGAGTCACTACCTTCCTTTAAATATGACCAGGGCTGGTGTTAGCAGTTTGGGGGCCCCCAGCAAATGTCAAGTTGGTGGACCCCTAGGCACTTTCAGTATAAGTATCATTCTGTCAGTGTCACCCCTGCTAAGAAACCTTTTAGTTTGTGCCGCAAACTTTTAGGAGTAGTACGTACAGACAAACCTGTAGCTACAAGCTCTTACATTACAACAGGCCTATATACCATACTATGTTAACCTGTCTAACAAAGGGACACTTACAGTTATTGGCATTTAGTTGCAACAATAATACATTGCAATAATTCTATGCACAGGTCCGGAATTAAATGAACTGATGACTAGGCCTACCATTTCAATACCCTCTGCACACCCTCAGTTCTCTCTTCTCAGCCCTCCTCCCCTTTTTGGGCTCCCCATATCATGCATATTACTTTTTTCTTCCTTTTCCTCACATTTTGCCTTACTCTTAGCTTTTTCAAGAAGCCATAATGTTCTATATGCTCTGAAGTGCATTTTAAAGGTTTTTGTTTTTCTTTTTACTCAACCTTTTCATCCAATAATAGCTTGAACAGAAATTGTGATTAAGGAAAGAAATTCACTTGCTGTTCAGCTGTAGTTTTCCTTGCATTCTTTTGACACTCCTTTCCTGAGCAAGATATCACAGTAATAATCATTTAGGAAATAACTTAAATAAGCAAGGGCCCATGAAGCTGTATGGTTACAGATGGTCTGGGATGCATTTTAGAGCATATTCTCAGCATTTTACTCTAATGGTGGCCTAAGGAATAATCACAAAAAAGAAAAGAAATTTGGTCTTATTTTTTTCTTTAAATTGCCTTAGTCATATATTTCAAGTGTCTGCTGATATACAATACATATACATAGCATGCTTCCTCACCCCTAACCATCAAAGTCAGCCCCATGTATATGGGCCTGATGTGTGATTGTGAGAATGATTTCAGTATATATTCTAATTTGTTGCTCTTAGACAGTATACCACCCATACATAAGCTATAGTAACCTTTTTTTACACTTTTGAGGTCTGTGAGAAAAGTAAATAAACAATGACCACACTGTCCTCAGCTCAATCACAAGCTATAATGACTTCATGTGTACACCTCTAAGGTTTGACTGTGATGAAAATTAAAGTTGTAATAAATACACAATCCCCAGACCACCATAACCTACAGCAGCTTTCTGTACGCACACATTTGAGCAGGGCTGACATTAGAATGGGTGTAGTTGAAACCAAAGGCTATTATCAGCTTTATCCTAAAATTATCTTATCTTAGCACTGTTCAGGTTAAACAATTAGAAAACTGATACATTTTTTTTCTTTTGATATTTCTTCAACCAGCAACAACTTTTGTAGGGGTCCCCACAGACTCAAAGATGATTAAGGGAGCCTCCAGTATCCATTTATACAATCTGGTGGGTGGGGGCCACCAGACTCCAAGAGGATCTAAGTGTCTGAATGTTCTGTGATATATTTTATGTCTTACTTTTGAAATATAATTACTTGTTAGGTACATTTTTTACTGATGCCCAGAAGAATAATGTCTGTGTCCTGGCATTATTGGGTGCATGCACATATAAACATCAGTGATATTTTTTACATACCCACAGACACACACAAGCATAAGCCATAGTGGTACTAGTTTTGTACTTCAACAAACAGCAATACATTGTGCAATACTGGTACTACCACACCAGATCAGTGACTGCTGTTTAGCAGTCGTCAGACA
>NC_056744.1:560798585-560811085 GCF_019279795.1 Protopterus annectens | reverse complement strand
AAGTGTTTTTTTGATTGCATCTGTTTTATTTACTGAAAAAAAAATACTTGTTTTCCCACCTTTCTAAGCTAGTTTAGTCCAGTTTTCAGGTCAGTGCTGAATTCAGGGCTGTGTTACAAGTTTCTGTGTTTGCCCATACCTTACTTGGATAGAAGGAAGTTTCTCTGTTCACCTGTGAGAGAGGGGAGCTTTGAGCAGCCTATCTGTCCCTAGAGGAGTGGTTTCAGCCCAGAAATTAGTAGTTTATTGGCCATTTTGGGCTAATTTCTATCTCTTTCATTTCCCTGCTATAAAACCTGCATTAGCCCGGATTTGCACGCAGGGAAGCGACGGTTAGCCAGGGTATAACTATTCCCAGCTCCACAAAGTCTACTCTTCAATTTTTCCCTTGGAATTCAACAAACCTACAACTTAAGCACTCAAGCCATTCACTTCTCAGCCTGGCTCCTGCTCAAAACTTATAGCAAGCACTAATAAACCTTAGCCTAGACCCTTCTATACTGTAGAGAAGGACAAGGCTCTCTATTCGACCTTGCCACCAGTCAGTAAAACAGCTCACTGCACCTATCTAGGCATATCTAAAGGGTAGTTTCAGGTGTACTCTCTGGTCCAAATGGTGAATCTGGGCATTTTGAGGCAATGTTACAACTGCCTCATGTACACAGACAACCCTCTCCTCCTACCACCAAACATTAATACATGCGAGAGATGCAATTATACAGCCAAACTGGAGGCTAAGCTCTCTGAACCCAAGACTGGACCAGACAGTCAAGAGAAGAGAGGAATTAATTGCACCACACCACCAGTCTCACATAGACCTATGAGACAAGCACTGGCAAAAAACACACATAAATACACAAAAACATACTCGGAGGCTCTAAATAAAAATATGCAAAAGCAACAGAGACCTCCAAAGCAGACATCCAAGCAACTTCCACCCCCCCAACACAAACCATGAAACACATACTTCACAAAACCAGTGGGCCATGCAATCACAGCCCTTATAAAGCAAATAACATACCCAACACACTAGTAATAGGTCACTCTATAGTCAGAAGAAACTACTGGTGATGAAAGGGTAAAATCACCGAACAGCTTTAATAAAACAAAGTGAAATAAAATATCAAGCACACTCAAAACTGACTTAGCGCTTTCACCCAAAATAGGGCATCTTCAGAGTCAGTTAGAAAATGCTAAACAATCCTTTGTAATTCAAATTCAAATAACATTCTGACCAATGAACACCAACATACAATTAAATTGTAGTCAATTGTTCTGGGAGTTAACTCTTAATAGTATTACAAAAATTGCACTTCTCAAAAATTCCTTCCTATAAGGAATCCTTGTGTATTTCCTTGTTGCAGGATTATAACATTTCAAATGCATAAAGCCTTATGCTTTAATATGCATGCCATAGATAAGGTGTCATTGATACCAGGTCTTGTACTGGCTTCTAATCTGATCTGCCATATACATTCCCTAACTTCAAGCATGTTTTTGTAGTCTCCACCAAAATCTTTGGTGTATTGTCTGTCAATGACAAAAAATATGATTTTTTTTTAATTCATACAGTCCTTACTGTGAACAAATAAGGAATTAGTTGACTTTTTATTTTTTATGTCCCTGGTGTGTGTTCCAGTATCCTCTGCCATATTTTTCTCTTAGTCATTCCAACGTAAAACACTGGACAAGACAAACAGGTGACCACGTAAATTAGCATGTTCATGTTGCAATTACAATAACCTGGACACATATACGTTAGAGGTTGGTTATTTTATTTTTATAGGAACTGTTCATATTTAGGACCGCTGATTTTGTTTTATTTTATTTTTAGGATTAACAAACTGACGTTAGTATTTACTTCAAGAGGTCAAGTTTTTTAGTACTCACAAAAGACAAAAAGAAGCAATTTTCATTATATTTCAACACAGGCTAATGTTTTTTTTGTATTGTTTAACAATTGTATTGAGAAGTATATTATGATTTCTCAGTATATTATGAAGTGATATTTACTTTGATTCAACAGTTTTGGGTAAATACCAACTGATGTACAAAATTCAACACTTGTTTTTTATACATATATATATTTCTTATAAGCATTTTTTATATGCAGTTTTTATTAGTTGTTATAGATTTACTAATTTTAGTTTCAAGTACAAAACTAGTACTAATTATAGGTTACTAGTTTAGTGTTTTCAATTTGAGTAGTATTTTTTGAGTTTAACCTGTATATTTGTATTGATTTTGGCTTTGCACATTTTTAGAACAGTGACTTTTGCACTAGCACATTTGAAATTAGAGTAAAATTATTATATATAAATCATAGCTGGACAGGCAATACCTGTTCTTAATTATTTTTTTTACTTTGAGAATTGATTGGTGTATTTGTATTAAGTTTGGTAAACAGGATTGTTTTTATTTTTTTATTTTATATGTTTCACACCTGAAACCACAAGGTCTTGAAGACCTTTGATTAAGGTACCATGCATATATATCATACAGGTGTTGAAACAAGTTTTAGAGGCAACACCCAGTTTTCAAGTATTTAATTTTTAATTTTTGTAAATTACATTTCTGAGAGTCGACTGCTGTGCAACACCAGTGGAACCACTATTGGGTTCCAGGAAAGTTGAAATCAATTAGGCACCAACGTTTAATTTACTACATTTTTTTTTTCTCCCTAGGGGGGGATTTGAAATATAACATTAGGACTTGGTGCCAAATTATTTTGGTAATACAGTCAAAGGAATTTACCACATTTATTTATTCAATACACTGGGTTAATTAAACACTAGGTTGACTTAATATACTGTAAACACATAGTTGACCTATTGTACAAATTCAGTTACAGTATTTCAATACCATCACAATTATGGAACAACTTATGATTCAATGTCTAGATATATCTAGACAAATTATTTCATTGTTGCAAGGAAATAAAGATAAAGAAAAAGAAAAAGACAAGAAATATAGTATTACTAGTTCGCAAGCTGATTTATTTACCATACACACTCCACCGGGTACTAGCAGGGATAGAAACCATAACACAGGTTTACTAAGGGGTTGATGACAACAATAGTAACAGTGACAGAACGGGAGATGTTAACAGAACAAGTAGAACAGAGATAGTACTGTTTGATATGGAAGATTTTTTAATACCACCTGTTTTGGATGATTCCTCAGGGAGGACACACAATTCTGATCGTGGGACACTCAATTCACAGTTATTAAAGTTTGAAAAACTAGCCAAAAAATATAAATCCCTACAGATGGATAATGTTTTTTTGGAACGTTCAATTGAGTTTAACCAGGTACCCAGAGCTCTTAGGGTTTTTAGGCTTCCCATGGGTATTGAGGTCAACTCAGAAGCTTTTGGGAACATGCTTGAATTGTTTGACAGGACAGGATTACATTTGATGAGAATAATCATTAGGGACAACATTTGCAAGCTTGTTAACATAAAAAATGATTTAGTTATACTCAAAGTATTACTAATGATTTGTTGTTTGATAGTTATAGACATAGGTTTGAGAAAATAAAGATAGATCTTGATAAGTTTGTAAAAACAAGCATGGAAAGAAAACAAAGGAAAATTCAAAGGGATACTAATGAATACAAAGAGAAAAAGGCATATCTTATGCTGAATATTAAAGAAGGGCATAGAGAATTAGATACAAGAAGAGAGACACTCCAGACGGAGGTAGGGGAGGTTGAAGTCATTCAAGAGGATATAGATGAGTGGACATTTTTTTTAGAGAACCCACCCCCCTTAAGGCAGTCTGACTGGTTAAGGAACCGGGACCAACAACAGTTTTACTCTGATGAAAGGCAACCTCACTGGCAGAACTTTCAAGGGAGAGGCAATTGGAGAGGTGGGGGACAGAGGAGAAACAACTCCAACAACAATTCCAACAGGAATTGGCATTACATGTAAAATGTTTAGAATTACCAACACACAATACTGATTATACCTTTTTTCACAGTGAATTGACATCGGCCACCATGGACCTTATAGTCAAGGCTCTACCTGACAAGGAACTTAAAAGCTTACTGGTAGTTCCCCTTAGTCTAGATACTAACAAGGCAAATCATGAGGGAACAATTATTATTGGTGATGGCTCCTTCAATATTTATAACTATTCAGATCTGAATTTTTCTGATAGTCATCTAAGTTTAATGAAAAAAGGATTTACTTATGTACCTAACTTTAGACACGTTATAAGCAATGTCATTATCAACCTGAAACTATACACAAGACAACTTAATCTAAAGTTATATTTCATGAACAAATCTATCATAGAAAGAGAAAGGTAGAGTATAACAGTTAAGAGGAGTAGCTTGTTTATTCTACCATACAATCCTCTGGTGTTAGCTTTTGAACGTTTATGTACCTCCCAAATTAGAAGAATGATTGAAACAAGGGTGTATACCAACAAAAATTTGACAGCTGCAGAGGAATTCTACTTAAAGGAACTTTCGACCAACAGTCAATAAATATAGAGTGATGAAACCGGACAAGGGTGAAGGCATTGTCATTATGTCAAATTTAGATTATATGTGGAACATGCAGAATATAGTACAGGAATCTGATACCTGTGATTTGGTACCCAAATTTGAGGTTCAGAGGGCATACACAAAGATTGATTGGCAAATCTATGATTTTTTTTGTGAAGGAATAATCAACCATGACGAATACATTTATTTGACAGTAGAACATCTGGTTATGCCCAATATGTTCGGTATACCCAAGATACATAAGGACATTGGCAATCCTCCATTTAGACCAATTGTGGCAGCCAGGGAATCAAAAATGGAACCCCTGGTGGCATACATTGACACTGTTAGTAAACACACTCTTGATTATATACCACATATATTAAAGGCCTCATGGCACTGTTTGGATTGTTTAAGGACTTTGCAAAACATGATCTTGGGGGATTTTTGGTTTGTTACAGTTGACATAATACATTTATTTTTGGTAATACCTCATGATGTAGGTTTGGAATGTTTTTCTGGAAGTTTGGCAAAGCACAGCAAAATTCACCAAGTAAAAACAAGTCTATTAGTTGACTTAATCCAGATTGTCCTAGAAAACAACTACATTCATTTTGAGGGTGAATTTTACAAACAGTGCACGGGAGTAGCAATGGGGGCTAGATGTGCCCCCATTTATGCCAGTCTGGTTCTAGCTGATTGGGAGGATCAATATATTTTGACATCAGCTTATGCATCTAAGATGATTATTTATCTAAGATTCTTAGATGATATACTTTTCTTATGGAAGGATTCACGAGATGAGTTGGAGGACTTTATAGTTTATCTTAACCACACTACAATGTTCCTGAAGATTACTAGTAAGGTTGAAAAAAGCTTGATTTATTTTCTGGACTTGCATTTATATATCAGAGATGGAGGAATAGAATCAAGTTTATTTAGGAAAAAGACATATAGCAACACCTTCTTACACTACGAGAGTTGCCACCCACACTATGTTAAGAAAAACATAGTAAAAGGTCAGATTATCAGGGCATCTCATATAGTAAGTGAAGATAGTTTTAGAAGAAATAGAGACATTAATTGGTTTATTTGTAGAAAGAGGTTATCCCATGGACTTATTAACATCAACTAAACTTGACATTATTCAAAGAAGGGAGACAGATTTCAAACCAATTTTATTAGACAATTCAAGAGATGTAGTAAAGGTCCCTGGTTACCAACAAAAACAAAACCGGAATGATACTCAAATGGGCATGGTGTTGCAGTCCAACAACATGTCTGGTAAGTTGAAGGAAGTCATTGAAATAGGATGGCACAACATATTTTCTGCAGATATGTTAAATATTTTAGGTGATGGCCCAAAATTCATAAACAGTATGGGTGTTAACATTAAGGAACTTTTGGAGAAAATACCAAAACCCGTTAGTCAAAAACGAGCTAGGATGGCTAAATGTGGAAATTGTAAAGCTTGCAAATATATTAATGATGGTCCTTATTGTACAAATTGGGAATTACAAAAGGTCCCTGACGTGTCCAGGTTATTGTAATTGCAACACGAACATGGTAATTTATGTAGCCACCTGTTTGTCTTGTCCAGCGTTTTACGATGGAATGACTACAAGAAAAATATGGCAGAGGATACTGGAACACACACCAGGGATATAAAAAATAAAAAGTCAACTAATTCCTTATTTGTTCACAGTAAGGACTGTATAAATTTAAAAAAAATTCATATTTTTTGTCATTGACAGACGATACACCAAAGACTTTGGTGGAGACTACAAAAACATGCTTGAAGTTAGGGAATGTATATGGCAGATCAGATTAGAAGCCAGCACAAGATCTGGTATCAATGACACCTTATCTATGGCATGTATATTAAAGCATAAAGCTTTATGCATTTGAAATGTTATAATCCTGCAACAAGGAAATACAAAAGGATTCCTTATAGGAAGGATTTTTTGAAATACTTATATATTGGAAAATGTTGTAATGTATGTGTGGTGAATTTTTTGAGAAATGTAATTTTTGTAATACTATTAAGAGTTAACTCCCAGGACAATTGACTACAATTTCATTGTATGTTGGCGCTCAATGGTCAAAATGTTATTTGAATTTGAATTATAAAGGATTGTTTAACATTTTCTAACTGACTCTATAGATGCCCTATTTTGGGTGAAAGCGCTAAGTCAGTTTTGAGTGTACTTGATACTTTATTTTATTTTGTTTTATTAAAGTTGTTCGGTGATTTTACCCTTGCATTACCAGTAGTTTCTTACAAGTTTAGATTTCAATATTGGTTTGCACCTCTATAGTCAGGCACACTGACGTCCCACTAACTAGGCTGAATAAGGAGAAGGTTACTGTTAACTGCCTGTCGGGTGCCAGGATCTGCCGCATAACACAAGCACTCAGGTCACTACAGAACAAGTACAAATACGACTCTGTCATTGTCCATGTTGGTGTGAATGACCTGAGCCGTACCTCCCTGGACTACATGAAAAGAGACATGGAAGAGCTCTCTAATCATGTAGCCCAGGTCGGTATGACCCTGAGTAGCATCCTGCCCTCACCTAGAATGATACCACGATATAAAGAAAAAATTATCAATTTCAACAATTGGCTAAGCTTCTGGGGTCATTCAAAGGGGATCCAGTGTCTGTCATCCTGGGATGACATGCTCGACAAGCCACGCTGCTTCGCTAGAGATGGCTTGCACCTGTCACCCTTAGGCTTTTGAATACTGGCCAAGGTTCTTGCCACCCCCATAGTGCCTTTTTAGGCAAGGCTCAAAAGACAAACCCACCACTGTAAATAGCACAGGTAACAAAAAACTGAGGTTAATGCTACTCAATGCCAGAAGTCTAAACCTCAAATGCACGCACTCGAAGCACTCCTCAGTCAGTATTGAGAAAATCTATATATGTGCAGTAACAGAAACCTGGTTTAAGGCTCCAGAGAGCACCCCGGCACTACCAGGCTACAGCTCATACCATACATTTTGGCCACAAAGCCCAGACTTAAATACAAAAGGTGGGGGCATATCCATATTCATCAAGGATACCCACACCTCCAGGTTAATGGCACAGCACGATGCTTCAGAGATCATCCACGTGTAACTAACAATGGGCAAAACTGCAATTCAAATTGTTGCTTCCTACAGATCACCCACCATGTCCCAGGAACCCCATTCCACATTTCTGGAAACACTGGGAAATATAAAGGTCCTACCAAATACCTTGATATTGGGTGATTTCAATTACCCAAACATTAATTGGGAGAACTACTCAAGTACTAACTCCCTTGCCCAACATTTCCTAGAATTTATAAACTCAAATGTCCTGGATCAGCTGGTCAACACCCCCACTAGAGATGACATCATATTGGACCTGTTCATCACCAACATGAGCAGAGTTCCACACCGGAGGTCAACCCCTCGCTGGTTAGATCTGACCATAAACTAATCACTCTGGATATCCACAATCCGCCACCACCCCTGGTCAAAGAAACCACCATGAAAAACTTTTCAAAAGCAAACTTCACGTTACTTAAGACCGAGGTGGAAAGTTTCAAATCCCCCATGCTAAAGGATAACGCTGCTCAAGCTACAAAATCCTTTACTAATACACTCTACGGACACCTACAAGAATGCATGGATCATGCTATCCCAAGCAAAACCAAGACTCACTCCTGCAAGAAAAGGAAACCAGTCTGGTGGACCCCTGTCATAAACAAGCTATACAACAGAAGGAGGAAACTAGTACAGAAAAAAGTAAAATCCCAAGAAGGGAAGACATCCCTGATCAGTATCAGCAAGAAACTATGATCCCTCATTAAATCATCCAAGGCGAGCTTTGAAAGAAAAATTGCCAAGGACTCCTAAGATAACCACAAGGCATTCTTTAGCTATGTCAAGAATCTAAGTGGCAATTCTCAGATCTGCTTGGAGTTAGTGCAGAATGGCACAAAATACACGGAATCGACTGATATCACCAACATCCTGGCAGACAGGTTCAGTGCAAATGTCACCCCCCTCTCACCCCCAAAAGGGACCATAACCATACCAGAAGAATGTAGTGCCCCTGAAATCACAGACACTCAGGTTAAATCAGCCCACTCCAAAGCCAAAAACACAGCATCAATGGGACCAGACAGTGTCCCAGGCTGTGTCCCACAAGAGCTCAAAGATGAACTAACCCCTCACCTAAACACACTGTTCAAACTCAGCATCTCCACAGGCTACATGCCCATAGAGTGGTGCACAGCAGCGGTTATTCCACTCCACAAAGGTGGAGCCAAAACAGACCCGGGAACTATCGCCCTATAAGCCTGACTAGCTTGGTTGGCAAAGCTATGGAGTGCATCATCATGGATCTCATTAACAGAGACATTGGGAGCCTCCAAACACTGGACCCTACCCAGTTCGGCTTTGTTAAGGGCAGATCATGCCTCCTAAACCTGGTGGACTTCTTTGAGACAGTTACCAAGGCTATAGATGAGGGAAAGGTAGTCCATACAGCCTACCTAGACCTCGCAAAGGCCTTCGACACCATTCCCCATTCTGGTATTATAAACAAGCTCACCAGCCTGAACATAAACCCCTACATCATGAGATGGATTGCCAACTGGCTCATGGACAGAACATACATGGTAAAACTTGCGGAAGCTAGGTCTGCCTCTAAACCAGTTACAAGTGGAATTCCCCAGGTCTCAGTCCTAGGACCCCTCCTGTTCGGCATATACTTCTCAGAGGTACAGGCAAGCATAGGAGGACTATGGCTGACCAAGTTCGCAGACAACTCCAAACTAGGGGCTATAACTGACTCTCCGGCTGACACAGACATACTCCCAAAGGGTCTCAATGAGACAGATACCTGGTGTCAAAACCATGGCCTCAAGCTAAATGTCAAAAAGTGCATAGTCATCCCCTTTGGGAAAAACAAAGTACCCACAAACTACCACATAGGTCGTAGCTTCCTAAATATGGAAGACGTAATAAGGGATCTGGGGACACAAGTAGATAGTAATCTCTCCTTTGATAATCACATTGCCAAAGTGGTTGGAAAATCCTTCTATGTGGCGCACCTAATCACAAAAGGGTTTGCATCTAGATCAAAAGAGGTCATTGTGCCCCTCTATGCATCACTCATCAGACCCATCATAGAGTACAGTGCCCCATTTGGGATGTACCTTTCAAGACACCTGCAACAGTTGGAAAGACCACAGACGTACCACACCAAGAGGATCACTGGCCTCAAACAGATGCCCTATGCAGCTTGACTGAAGAAACTCCAGCTGCACTCAGTTGCATACCCCCTACTCAGAGGTGATCTCTGCCTGACATACAAGACCATGTCCAACTCAGAATTGATGGACATGCTCCACCTAAAGAAAACCATATCCCCTTGAGCCACATGCTCTAGGGATCTAATCCTCACCATAACAATAAATAGGATGTGCTGGAGGGATAGATTCCTATCCCAGAGACTTCCCATGCTCTGGAACAAGATTCCAATCTACATTAGGCAAAGCTCCTCACTAGCACTCTTTAAGAGAAACCTTGACGAGTGGATGGGAAACAGAAAGTTTACCCCAGGGATGACTTCAGTGACTGTGCTGGACAGAGGCACAGCGAACTAATCTAAGGTGGTGGCAAAAGCCAACACATTCCGGCTAGGCTTATAAATGCCTTTTGGCAGATAGCCTAGTACATACCTATGAACCTATGAACCTATAAGTAGTTACTGAATACTTGTTAGAGGAGTAACAATGGCAGCCCATGTATGTGACGTGCAAAACACCACTCCTGGCATCATAGCGAGTGTGTATGGTACTGAGATAACACAGAGACTGAGGAATATTCTGAATGTAGATAGTTACCTTTACATGTGTCATTTTAAGGGAAAGAAATACCGGTGCTGTTGTCACAAAATGCAATACCGTCATAATGGGCATGTTGTGAATGCAAGCACAACTAAAGATGAGACCTTGCTTGAAAGTAATGCACACAGTCACATTCCTGACCTTATCAAAGTACAAAAACGTGAACTAATGTCTAATCTGAAACTTAGAGCTGACAAATGTCTAGCAATTCTGCTGTTTAGTGAGTGTAAAATTTAAACAAAAAGATAACTAATAAAAAAATAGAAGAGTTTGTTTTTGTGTGTGTTTATGTTTCTGTCTGTGTGTGTTACTGTATTCTTCCCTGTATGATATTTTTATTCTGGGATGGGGCATTTGCTGTTTATGATTTCGCCTTCTTCATTTGTTGTACTAATTTCCTCATGTTTGTTGCCATTGCTTAATTATTTTTTTTTTTTATAAGTTGTGCTCAACTAGACCTGATTCATGAATGTCTAAACTAAATGTATACTAAGTGTGCACTGTTCTGAATGAACAGACAACACAAGCATAATTCTTACCTTCTGCTTCCTAATTTTAGTTTTCCTATCAGTTCTCTTGCAGCCTTAAATATTGATGGAGATTCATAAAGGTTAGCACAAAGTATAGATACATGTACAGTTAATATAATCTTTCTGAGTGAATAGACAGAGGAAAAATGTGATAAGGATGTTCTTGAATACAGATTGTGTACACATAATGTAGGCATTCATGAATCCAGCCCATCTTTTCATGATCACTACAGCTGCTTTTAGGATGAGCTATAACAGCATTTTGATGACTTGCCTTTCAATAACTTTATGCATACAATAAGTTGAGTGATGAACTGACCATTCAATAAATAGTCAGCCACCATATATAAAAAACTGCAAGAAAAACCCAGCCAAGCTTGAGTTTTACTGTGTGATACCTTAAACCTCCTGCAATGGAGGCCCATAGGATATATGCAAATAACCCCTTAAGGACATCAAGTGCTTCAGCTACACAGCTTCTGAATGCCCATGACTTTGTATGTTTTAATTCTTTATGGATGCATTCGGACCAATAAAGCCAAAGCCCACTAGCTGTGGAGATGCATATTTTGGGATTTTTATTGACCTCTTCAGCACAGCATAAGTGGATTGTTTGGCTATACTTTAGAAATACATGGTCTTTATACCCAGCTGATGCCCATAAACATTAAGGCACCTGCAAAATATTCCAACTAATATCCCTTAAACCTCCTGTAATTGAGGCCCATGTGATAAATGCAAATGACTGCTTAAGGACATCAGCTAGTGGAGTCTGGCATTATTGGCCTGAATGTTTCTGTAAAGATGTATGAAGTAAAACTACATGGGCATTCAGAGCCATGTGACCATTTTATCCAAGAACACTTCATGTCCTTAAGAAATCATTTGCATATATCCCATCAGCATCCATTACAGGAGGATTAAAGTAACACACAGTGAAAACTCTAGTTTGGCTTGTTTTTTCTTGCAGTTTTTACTGAATGGGTTGTCTGTGTGACCTTTTTATCCTTTGTTTTATATAGACAGATAGATAAAACGATAGATAGATAGATAGATAGATAGATAGATAGATAGATAGATAGATAGATAAGATAGACAGATAAATTCATAATTACATAGCTAGATAGTTACATAGATATGGTTTCTGAACAGTTGATGTAATGACCAGCTATGTCAGCATCTGTTTCACTGCCACCATTTATGTGAGATCAACAATCCCTAGGCAGGTGAATATTCCCTTTCCCATTAATTTTATGATCACAGAGGTAGTATATATAATTAGCAGGGGGTGTGGGGGACACAGCATGTAAAAATATTTGTATTTTATTTATCCTGCTCTAGGACAATCCCTGGAGCATGTAAGGAATGTGTCAGTATTGCTTGTATCAATGTTTTAATGCTGAATTTTGGTGTAGTTGGTCATTTGACTAAGTGCTCTGCACTTATATAAATATATAGGTTTACTATTAAAATTGCGAACAGCAAAAAACTGCAATTTGCATCTCCAAAGCAAAACAACAAAAACAAAATCACTACCATGGCACAATGTCGAATCAGATGATCAAAGTCAGCAGATTCGACATTGTGACC